>NW_026690299.1:39256-51787 GCF_015227805.2 Hirundo rustica | reverse complement strand
AGCAGGGAGAGATCTCTGCTGGTCCCTGATAAGAGCTATGGGCACCATTTGGGCCAAAGCCACCCCGATTTACACCGAGGGGTGGGCTGAGAAGGCATTTATGATCCTGCCTGGATTTTTTGTGATTCCGTACTGCCCGAGTGCTCCAATCTCTGATGTTTCTGTGAGTTCTTCCTCCCTCACCAGTGCAGCCTTGAACATCTAACAGCATGAGCTACAGAGAGAGAGACAAAGACTCCGAGCAGATTTAACTCTTTCTTAGCAACATGAAGCTTCCAGAGCTTGGCCCTTCTCTGAGAGTTAGAAAGGACAGAGTGAACATAAAGAGCAACAGCATGAAGTCAGTAGCAAGAGTGAAAAGATGTCGGGGGCTTTCCCCAACATTCAGGTGGTTTCAGGGTCCTTTGCTCCCCTGCACAGCTCCGAGCCAAGCCAAAGGAAGAGACAGAGTTCTCAGGTTTAGATTTTTCAATGTTGCACACTTCGTTTATTATTTCTTATCTTACAATTTTCTCGGAGTCCGACAAGATGTTCGCAGCTGCATGGATTCCTCACGTCTCCCCCCGAGCTGGCCTGTCCTTATCTTTTATACTAATTACTATGTATTTCTTGTTTACTATTTCTTACCAATGTCTATCACTATTACTAAAAAGGTCATCTTTACTTTGACCCAATCCTCACTAACTACTTTGTGCCACGTCAATGCAGCAATGTAGTGAGGGAAGGAGAAGTGAAGAAGAAGGAGACAATGCCCCAGATTCTCCATCTTGTCCCCATTCACTCCAATGCTAGGAACCTAAAACTACTATTTTCTCATTCAGTGATAAGCTAAACTACTATTTTTCACATTCTTGTGGCCTGTAAACCTTCTCTCAGTGTAGGAAGTTTTTCCCATGGACTGAAATCAAAGCCAGTGTCTCTCTGAGCTCTGGGCTGGGGTCCCAGACCCCCCTGCCCAGGTCCCTGACCCTCCAGGGCAACCAAAGGAATGCCCTGGACTCCAACAAAAAGACTATTGGGACAGAGGGTTGAAGAGTTGGTTGTTCTATTCTTACTTGAGCCATGGAAATGAACTCTATATTTAGGTCATTCTTTTAAATCATGGGAAAGATATGCATTTGGGGAGATGATTGTTTTAATTTGTGTGTGGTTTTGAGCAAAGGTGTTTGTGATGAACTAAGTAATATCCTATAAGATGCTTGAACAGAGATAAGGATGAGAAGCCCCCTGCACCAGTGAAGAAGTGGGAAGATATCTCTGTACCTTGAGGTGAAGAATCCTTTGCTTTGGAGTTATTCATCTTTAAAAGTGACACCCCAGTATGCAAAAGTCTAAGACCCATGACCCATAAGCAGCTTGGGAAACTGCTCCTGGGAGGGTCACAAAGGCAGGTTTCTCTGGGCGGTTGTTTTTGTGACAGTTTAAAACCCACAAGAGAACTGTTCTAAGTTGTCAGTGGGATCCATGACTCTAGAAGAGACTCTTCTCCTAATGAATTGATGAAAGACTCTTGTCAGATAGTGAGACTGACTGAAAATGACAAGTTTTGTCTCTTTATGTTGTTTTGTAAGAAAGTGAACAGTTTGTAAGGGGAGGGAAAAGTGGTTTTGAAGTTTCATTCCATTTTAGGGTTTTTTTTCAACTTTCTTTTTTTTCCTATTTTTTTAGTGTATGTTAATAAACTATTTGTTAATTTTAAGGTTGAGCCTGCTTTGTTTTTCTCCTAGTCTCTCTCCCACAAAAAGAGTAATTACCAAGACCAAAATTTAGTGAATGTGAAACCACTACATTAATTGGTGCTTCTGCCCGGTTTGAAATTAAAACTATGACAGTGTGTTCAGCTGGGGAAGGGTCTGGATGAGAAACCACACGAGGGGCAGCTGAGGGCACTTGGTGTGTTCATCTGGGGCAGGGAAGACTGAGGTCAGAGCCCCCCAAGGACTGCAGCTCCCATCTCTGCTCTGGGACAGGGACAGCACCCAGGGAATGGCTGGAGCCGGGCCCAGGGGAGGTCAGGTTCTAGAGAATTTAAACTCTGATGATTAAATTCCAAGTTAAGATGAGTAAATGCATTGGGATCCTTTAGCACTAAATCACAGTGGTGTTGTTTAGATGCTGAAAAGATAAACCAAAAAATCACTAATTTAGTATAATTTCCAAAATTATTGTAGGTGTCAGACTTTTAATATCTTTTGACATACACTTTTTAAGTGTTTTACCTGTGCATTTATAAATTTCTCTTTTGTCACCGAGACACACAAAGCAATCACACGCAGACAAGAGATTTTCGCAGAGGTTCCTCTGATCCAGCTCCCAGCTGAAAGAGCGGAGAGAAGAGAGCCCCTTTGTTTATTCTTTTACTTTTATACATTTGTGGGTCTAGCAGAAGATTGGCTTTTTGGGGTTTCCACCCCTCAGCCTCAGTGGCCAGACGAATTGTCAGTTACAATTGTTTTCAGGTTAGAAATATGCAAACAAAGGACAAAGAATGAAAAACAAAGGATTTGTTTATATTACTTCTGTGGGAAAGGTAGAAGAACTGCTCTAATATTCTACAGTAACTAAAAGATCTGACTCCATTTATGAAAATCAAAAGGCTAATAAAAAACTCAGAAAAACCAGGGTAACATCTCACCCTTTTAACTTTAAAAAAAGAAAAAACAGAAAAAGAAAAATGAACAAATTTACAAAGGGAATATATACAAGTTCAATCACTGTCTGTGGAGGAATCATCAGAGTGATCACTCGAGGATTCATCCACTTGGTGGCTTTCAAGTTGATCACGGCTTCCACCTTGCCTGTCAGCTGAATTCTGCCTCTGTGGTCGCAGGTCAGGACGGACACACTTTGAAGGTAGCCAGCGTGTCCCAGTGTCTGTGGACACACACGCATACCCTCGCCCCATAGCGATTAGGTCATAGGGTCCTTCCCATTGCTTGGTGACTAAATTTCGGACCCGTACCTTCGCTCGAGGCTGTTGCTCACCGTCCGAAGCCTGCAACGAGAGATGATGGTTCAAAATGACAGGATTATTTGAGTTCTGCGGCACCGTAAGGTGATTGATGGTGTACAAAGCCTTTGCCAACCGACTGTTTGGGGTTTCACCCTGCATTCCCCGTTTCTGCTTCTGAAGAACACGCTTGAGTGTACCATGATTGCGTTCTACAATCGCCTGTCCCGTCGGAGAATGAGGGATGCCAAAGTTATGTGACACACCCCATGACTGTAGGAACTGCCGTACCTGCTGCGAGGCATAAGCAGGACCACTGTCGGTTTTCACAGCAGAAGGTATTCCGAGAACAGCAAAGGCCTGCCTCCAGTGGGCAATGACATCACGGGCTTTCTCTCCTGTGTGAGCAGAAGCCCACATCGCAGATGAGAACGTGTCCACCGTGACATGCACATACTTGAGCCGGCCAAACTCGGCGACCTGGGTAACATCGGTCTGCCAAAGCTCCAAGGCTTTAAGGCCTCTGGGGTTAACCCCTGCCGGCAATGGCGCACCAAGGGCGTGACAGTCATCACATGACTCGACAATCTCACGAGCCTCAGTGGCCGTCAGTTGGAACTGCTTCTGCAGCGTATGCGCATTTTGGTGGAAAAACCCATGCGATGCCTTGGCCTGCGCGAGCACGTCAGGCTGAGGGGCTACCCACGCTGGGTTAGCCAACTTGTCAGCCCTTGCGTTACCTTCCGCTACAAATCCTGGCAAATTAGTGTGACTCCGTACATGCAGAACGTAGTATGGATGAACTCTGGCCTGAATTGCACACCACAGGGCTTTCAGTAAATCAAACAAGGCAGGGTTACTGACCTCCTTCAAAACTGAACAACTCAATCGCTGTGCGATGTCGGCAACATAGGCAGAGTCCGTGATCAAATTGAAAGGTTCCTGGGAAAATTTCTCAAATGCCATGACAGCAGCCTTTAGTTCAACCAGTTGGGCTGACCCATCCTCATGGCCTTCCAAAACCTGCCACTCAGATCCATCCTGCCAGGTAACAATGGCTTTTCCTGTTTTCCCCGAACCGTCAGTGAAGACGGTGGGACCTTGCACTGGCTCTTGGCTACTTTTGGGTCGTAGAGAAAATTGAGTATTTTTGGCCACTTGCAATAGCTTGTGGCTAGGCAGATGATAAGTGATCTGCCCTGAAAAACCCTCGAGAGCACTTTGCAGCGAAACATTGTTCGCATAGCTCCAATCAAATTCCTCCCTCTGAACTGGGAGTATGATCTTTGAGGGATCTGCACCCATCAATTGCAAACAGCGTTGCCGGCACTTGATTATCAAGCGCGCAATCAATTCAAACAGCGCTGTTGCCGTCTTATGCGGCTGATGAGGCAGGAAGACCCATTCCAAGACGTGCAGAGGATCAGTCCAATCATCATTCCACTGGCCGATGATACCTGTAGGATGTAAATCAGGAGTGGTGATGAACACAGTGACATCAATGGAAGGTTCAATGCGGTACACCTGGCAAGCCGAAACAGCTTGCTGAACCTCCTCCAGCACTTTTCGTGCCTCAGGGGTCAATTCACGAGGTGACTTTAAATCAGTGTCCCCTTTCAACAATTCAAACAAGGGAGACAGTTGTGCTGTGGTCAGTCCCAAGTAAGGACGTAACCAAGTGATAACACCTACCAGCTTCTGAGCATCATTCAGTGTCTTCACCGATTGCACAAATTGCACCTCCTGGTGACGGATTGTCCGTTCCAGAATTTTGACTCCCAAATATTTCCAAGGAGGTTGTTGTTGTACCTTTTCTGGAGCCACCTGCAGTCCATGTGAATGCAGAGCATTCAACAACTGAGGCTGTAGCCTCAGCAGCTCTTCCTGAGTGGGCGTAGCCACCAAAATGTCGTCCATATAATGATAGACGTGAGCATCAGGAAACCGCTTGCGAACTCCAGACAAGGCACGGGCTACATACCATTGGCATAACATTGGCGAATTCCGCATTCCTTGAGGCAAAACTCTCCATTGATACCGCTGTGCGGGCTCGGCATTATTTATTGTTGGCACCGTGAAGGCAAATTTTGGTCTGTCATCGGGATGCAGAGGGATCGTAAAAAAACAATCCTTCAGATCCACAATGAGGACCGGCCAGTCCGCAGGAAGCATGGTAGGCGATGGCATACCAGCCTGCAATGTCCCCATGCCTTCCATCACGGCATTGATCTTTCGGAGGTCTTGTAGCAACCTCCATTTCCCAGACTTCTTTTTGATACAAAAGACAGGAGTATTCCAGGGACTGGTAGATGGTTCCAAATGCCCCTGATCCAACTGCTCCTGTACAAGTTCACGAAGGGCGACTAGCTTGTCATGAGGGAGGGGCCACTGGTTCTCCCAGATGGGTCTGTCCACCAGCCACCGTAAAGGAGGCATGGGACACTCTGTGCCCTTCATCACAGTGGCCCCAATCAAAAATCCGTCCCCAGTCGCACCCCCCACGCGGCCAAAACATCCCTCCCCCAGAGGTTCTGAGGAATCTCAGTAACATGAGGCCAAATTATGGCCGTCTGTCCCTCCGGGTTCGTGATGGCCACGGGATTCTGGCTCACGTAGCATTGCTTCGTTCCTCCTAAGCCCGAGATCGATGTCTTTGCCAGGGTCAAAGGCCACTGCGGGGGCCAAGCAGCCAGGGAGAGAATGCTCACGTCAGCCCCCGTATCTAGGAGGCCACGAAGGTGAATCTCCGATGGCGTGGCACCAACCATGGACACGGTACACAGCGTCTCAGGACGGTCTTTGGTCAGGACAGCAGTCCAGCGCACTTGAGGTGGCCCTGTAGAGCCGAAGCCACCATCTCCCCGTGACCGGTCCTCGGTCCTGGAAACAGAAGACTTAAAAGGAACAAGTTGAGCAATTCGTGTGCCTTTTGGGATAGTCAGAGGGGGGGGTGGGTGTGGAGACCATTGCATGAATCTGCCCTGAAAAATCTGCATCAATCAGTCCCAGGTGCACTATGATGCCCTGAATGGTGGCACTGGACCTCCCCATCAGGAAAGCACTCATGCCATCACCCAAGGGACCAAAGGCATCCAGGGGAACCTTGTGTATTTTGTCCGAATCAATCACGACAGACTCGGCTGTGCAGACATCAACACCTGCTGAACCGCGGGTGCTGGCTGCAAGCCTGCTGAGCAGATCTCCATTGGTTGGGGCTGAGGCAGAGACATTTGTGTCTGCACGCGTCTCACCTTCGCGCTCTGCGTCGCGTTTCCCGAACTGCCCAACGGCTGACCATTCACATGCACTGTCGCCTTACACACATTCGCAGCGTGATTCGGCCTTCCACATCGTGCACAATAAAACAAGACAGCCGTAGGCTTCTGTGCCTTACGCTCTGTTTCTTCCTGGCCTGAGCACCCCACTGCTGCTGTTGCACCCCTTGGGGAACGACCCAAGCAGGCTGCACAGCAGCAGCCACAGCCGGTTGCACGGCCGCAGGCACGGCCGGCTGGACCGCTGTAGCCACCGTCGGCTGGACAATCGTAGCCACAGCTGGCTGCACAGCTGTATGCACGGCAACCACCTGTTGGCTGGAAGGGGATATCTTTGCACAGGCCCCAACCATGTCCGACATGGATGGTTCCCCGGGAAGCGCCTCAATAATCCTCTTGCAAGCAGCATTACAGTTGCCCTGAGCAACGGACTGAATCATGAGCTTCCTTGCTGCCGGATCACTCACCTGCTTCTCAACCGCAGCAGTCAGCCATCCTGCAAAGCACAGGAAGGGCTCATCAATACCCTGGACGATAGTCGCAAAGGGCTGCTGTGGAGTAGCCAGCTGTAAGGTCTGAACCAGGGCTGCCATGCCTGTCTGCTGGCACTGCTCCTGGACCAAGGGCTCATAACCAGCCTGCCCTTCGGCCCTGGTATAATTGCCTGTTCCCATTAGCATATCAGTATTTACCATATGCCTAGGATCTCCTGGACCCAGTGTCGTATTCCGTTCCACTGCTCTGATTGCCAAATGAGTCCATTTATGCTCAAAGAAGTCATATTCAACCGGTGGGAAAAGGGCCCGAGCCAAGCTCCAAATGTCAAAGGGCGTCAAAAGACTGGCATTAAAAGAACGGAGAACCTGCATCACCTCGGCTGAGCCCAAACCATATTTCCCGACTGCATCACGCAGTTCTGACAAGGCCTGCCAAGCCAAGGGTTGATAGGTGTTATGAGTAGCACCCTGAAGGACAGGGAAGGCCTGAAGACCCTCAGATGAAGCAGCAGCACCCGCCCTATCCTGCCCTGTGGACCCCACAGGGTCAGAGGCAGGCACTCGACTGGGAACTAGCTGAACATCAGACACGGCAGGTCCAGCACCAGCATCAGCATCTCCACTTAGTCCTTCAACCTTAGCCTTTACTTCGCCCCAGAACTGGCCGCGGTCTCTCGGCCTTACGGTCACCTGACAAGGGGGTAGCGTCCAAACTGTTGATGAAGAGCCAACAGCGCGAGAATTTCTGCCCTTGTCAAAGACCGGCCGCATTTCGGCCGTGTCCCCGTTCGCGCTGAACTTAAACACCTCGGCGCCTGCAGCCAGCGCAACGCTAGCAGCAGGAAGCGGAGGCGGGGTCGGACCAGCCGCTGGCGCTGGCCCCGCCGCATCCTCAGCGGCGCTGGAGCCCGCACCAGCTGCTGGAGACCGGTCCGACGGCTCCGCGGCGGACACGCATCCCTGCGCGCCTGAGGAGCCTGTGCTGCGTTCAGGAGGAGGCGGCGACCGCGCCTCCGTGACTGGGGGTGCCACGTCAGTCCCTGCTGGCAGCCCCTTAGAACTAACCGCATCAGAGCCTCTCCCTGCCTCGCGAGCACCGCCTGCAGCCCATGGGGCTGGCGCGGGAGGCGGAGTATCCGGAACCCCCCCGAGAAGGGGTCCTGCGGGGGCCCGGGAGCTCGCGGGCCCCCCCATCCCGGAGCGGGGCGAAGCTGTCCGCCCGTGCAGGGAGGCGGCACCCGCCGAGGGACTGACCGAGGCTCTGCCTTTGGCCGCATCCCCACCCCGCGCTGCCGGCGGCGCGGGGCAGAGGCGGCCAACGCAGCCGCCTCCGGGCTCGGCCCAGGCGGCAGAGCGGGGAACTCCACACCGCCCGACCCCATCGGATACGTAACGGTCGTGCGACAGAACAGACAATGCACCGTGACTGAATCGCGGCCAAAAGACAGGGGGGCCCGCTTTTCCGGGGCGCCCTCACCCACCAACGCCGGAAAGGCATGGAGAGGGGGCGGCCCCGCCCCGCTCCAGCGGCTCCGCTGCGCGGGGACCGGCGGGACTGGCCCCAGGCTCGGCAGGGCTCTGCCCCGCCTCTGCCCGAGACCAGCGCCAGAACCCGAGGGGGGGGAAGCCCCCCGCGCAGGAACCGGGGAGGAAGGGGAAGAATCGACATCACAAAGCAGCTGAAATTCAGATTCCGGGTCTGACATAACGACCCCGCCCCCTCCCAGCTCTCCGTCCCGCTTCGGACTGGGGCTCTCAGCCTTCGAACTGTAAGGAGTCGACTTAAATACAGCTCTCTCAAATAATTTCAACTGCAATAAGAGTTCCGCAATGTCTTCATCGTATTCTATATCAAGGGAGTCTAACATACAGTCCCCCAGGAGGCGCCACTCCTTTCGACTAAGCACAGACCCTGGCGTGGGAAAGAACCCATGCCGCCTGCCCCATGCAAATAGATCCTGTAGTCCCTCCTGGGATATCTGAGCATCCTTCCGCTCCAAGAGATCTCCCCAAAGTTCCAAAACTAAAGAATCCTCCATGATAAACGCAAAACAGGGAAAAGGAGAAAGGAAAAACCTCACCAAACTGTTCACCCACACTCGGGGTCACCAGATGTCACCGAGACACATAAAGAAATCACACGCAGACAAGAGATTTTCGCAGAGGTTCCTCTGATCCAGCTCCCAGCTGAAAGAGCGGAGAGAAGAGAGCCCTTTGTTTATTCTTTTACTTTTTATACATTTGTGGGTCTAGCAGAAGATTGGCTTTTTGGGGTTTCCACCCCTCAGCCTCAGTGGCCAGACGAATTGTCAGTTACAATTGTTTTCAGGTTAGAAATATGCAAACAAAAGACAGAGAATGAAAAACAAAGGATTTGTTTGTATTACTTCTGTGGGAAAGGTAGAAAAACTGCTCTAATATTCTACAGTAACTAAAAGATCTGACTCCATTTATGAAAATCAAAAGGCTAATAAAGAAACTCAGAAAAACCAGGGTAACAAAAACCAAGGTTAGCACCAGACCCAGCACCAAGACTGAGATCAACACTTGAACCGAGACTGGCACCAAGAGCAGCATCGCTCTGGGACTGGCACCGGGACCAAGACTGGGAACAGAACCCACACCAGAACTGAGACTGGCCCTGCACTGGCACTGGGACTGAGAATGCTCTGAGACAGACCCAGACTGAGACTGGGACTGAAACCGTCACCAGCACCGAGACTGGCACCGCGTCTGAACCGAGATTGAGACTGGGACCAGAACCGCTCTGGGATCGAGCTCGGCACCGGGACTGGAATCAGCACCAGGAGCGCTCCGGGACTGACACCGAGGTCAGAACCGGGACCAGGATCAGACCTGGAATTGCTCCAGGATTGGCTCCAGGACTGCTGTGTTCGTTCCACAGCAGTGGAATGGAACATTTGGCCGTGCCCCTGGGTGGGGCTGGGAGGGATCCCTGGGCAGGGCAGGAACACCTCAGTTCACATCGTTACAGTGCAACCATCCTGGTCCATATGATCCCAGTTTGCATGATCCCATTCTCTAGGGTTCTGATCCAGATGGTCCCAGCCTGTGAAATCCCAGTCCATGGGATCCCAGTGCATACAATCCCAGTCTGTAAAATCCCAGTCCATGTAATCCCAACCCATACAATCCCAGTCTGTAAAATCCCAGTCCATGTAATCCTGACCCATACAATCCCAATCTGTATAATCCCAGTCTCCAAGGTCCCAATCTGCATCATCTCAGTCTGGATGTTCCTGATCCATTCGGTCCCGGTCTGTGCAGGCCCAGTCTGTGGGATCCCAGTCCATGTGATCCCAGTCTGTGGGAGCCCGGTCTGTCTGCTCCTCCATGGCACATACTCCAAGACTCTGGAATTCCAGTTCCCAGCAAGGAAAAGCTGTTCCAGCCCTTGAAGGCAAAGCTCTGAATAAGGGGGCAAAACCAGAGTGCAGCGAGATCCTACAGTGACGTTTCACTGCCAGTCTCCAGAACTTCATCCATGCTTGTTGTAGCTCCTGGATTGGGAATTAAATCAGGGCAGGGTCATTGGTGGGAGCTGCCCTGGGTCGAGGGAGACACTGAGAGACAAACAGAGCAGGCAGAGAGAGGCACGAGAGAAAGGAGAACACAAACACTGAGAGGAATGACAAGATTTGTCTTTACAAACAAGCCCTGGGTCTGCTGGTAGATCAAACTAGCACTGAGAGATAAGTGAAACAATGGGAAGGATTCTACTGATTGATGAATGGAAAAGAAGATACTTGCCTTTACAAACAAACCATAAATTTGTAAATGAAATTGAATATTGATAGATGAAAGCAACAATGGGGAAAAAACCATAAATCCCATAAAAATTAAAAATTAGGGGGTTATACATTAAAAGGGGAATCTTAGGCATTTTGGGAAGTCTGTACCTCTCAAGTACCTCAGCCAATGGGGAAAGAGAGAGGGAAATACGGCCAGGAAATTGGGATAAAAAGGAGGCTGTGTCCTCTGAAAAACTGAGAGACCTCAGGGGAAATGCCCCATGGCCTCTCCCTTTATTTGAATAAAGTAAAAGGACTCCTCTGTCTCCTTTTTGGACATAAACCTCTGGTGTTCGTGGATTAATTTTCCTAACAATTTGGGGGCTCTTGTCCGGGATATTTCCACCATCCGGGGCGGCGGGCAGCGAGCGGAGCTGAAGGCGCCTCACCCAGTTTCGGTGATCAGCTCCCCTTGGTGGCGGCCGGCACCGGGCGATCGATTGGGTTCCCGAGACTGTCCAGGGACAGACGAGTGGCGGACCAGGGGGGTCCGTGAAGAGTCCGCAGGGAAGGACCACTGAAAATCTCACCAGTGAGTAAAATGGGATCTTCGGGGAGCAAACCTGGGAGGGCGCCCATGGAGGGTAGCACAGGTGAAACACAGCACCCATGGAGGGCAGCACAGGTGAAACACAGCACCCATGGAGGGTAGCACAGGTGAAACACAGCACCCATGGAGGGCAGCACAGGTGAAACACAGCACCCATGGAGGGAAGCACAGGTGAAACACAGCACCCATGGAGAGCAGCACAGGTGAAACACAGCACCCATGGAGGGTAGCACAGGTGAAACACAGCACCCATGGAGGGCAGCACAGGTGAAACAGAGCACCCATGGAGGGTAGCACAGGTGAAACACAGCACCCATGGAGGGTTGCTAGGGTAAAGCTGGGTAGTGGCCCCAGCAAAAGGGATGACGATCCCATAATATCCCCGGAGAGTCCCTTGGGGAGAATGCTGAGGTCTTGGGACAGACTATGCATTCACCCAGAGGCAACTATGGAGATGATGGTAAAATATTGTTATTTTGTGTGGCCGGAGTATAAGTTGCCAAAGGGGCTTATGTGGCCACCTTATGGAACAGATAGAATTTGTTTGTGTAGAATTTTGTTGAAGTATTTAGAGGAGAATAGAAAAAGATAGATTGAAAGAGAATGTGGATTGATATGGTTTAAGCAAGCAACAAAAGAAACGTATGTGTTAAAGAAAAAGGGAGGAAAAAAAAAAGAAGGAAAGGGGAACTGGTGAGAATTGGGATGTTCTTCAGTACTTTCCCCTGTCTTGTCCTCCAGTGTTGCCAGCTGAACCAGGACCAGCTGCAGGTCCCCTGTATCTCAACTCCCAGAGCAAAGGGATCAGGGGAATGTTGTTCCTACGGCCCCACCTGAGAATAATAATGGTGTAGGGGGAAGGGAGCAGCCTATCATACCACCACGTAGAACTAGGAGAGGAAATCAATTGAGCACATCAGAAGCCCCCCGGACCCAAGAGACAGGGGTACGCCAGATGCCACTCCACCAAGTTCCTTTGGGGGGTCAGGGGGGAGGGTTGGGGTTTGTAATTGTACCACTTACTACCCAGGATATAAGGGGGTTGAAGAAAGAATTACTCCCATATTTGGATGATCCCATAGGGCTGGGGGGAAAGAATATTTAGGAAACGTGGATTATACATGGAAGGATTGGGATTTTCTCCTGGGGATTTTGTTTGGGTCATCAGAGAAATGGATGATTTTGCAGAAAGCTCGGCAGCTGTGGGAGGATGAACATCCACAAGCAGCAGCGGGGGCTGGACCTAATGTACCTACAGTGGATGATGCCATCCCCCAGGTGGACCCCCAGTGGAACCCAAATGAGGAGACCAGTTTGGCTTGCCTCTGCAATTACCGTGTTTATTTAATTAGGGCAATTAAATCAGCAGTTCCCAGAACTAACAACATAGCTGAGGCTATGTCCTTAGAACAGGAGAAACATGAAAGCCCCTCTCACTGGTTAGGGA
>NW_026690299.1:0-38756 GCF_015227805.2 Hirundo rustica | reverse complement strand
CCACAGTGCCAGACCAAATACCCTGTTTGATCCACCCAAATACCAGACATGCTAGCTGGGTTAAATGTAAATGTTTAGATTGTGGGAAGAATTGGTATTGTAGTTCACACAATCGACGCTCTCGTTGCAGGAAGTGTCAAGGGCCAAATCGATCTCCTATCCAAGTAGAATTTGAAGAAACTGCAATAATAACTTTGTTTTGTGGATGGGAATTATTAGTGCCTGTTGAATGGGAGATACCTGAAGAACGGTGGGAAACGACAGTTAAGGAGCGTCAGAAACAATTTGTCTGGAAATTAGCTAAGAGGAAGTGACAAGGAAATAGAGGGCAAGACCAGATTGGCCTCTGTATTCGCCACCAAGAAGATCAAATACACCTGCTGTGGGTTGCAACCCCATAGGCATGGGAGGTGGGAGTATAAGCCATACTGGACCTCTGTTACTCCTTTTTCTGTCACTCAAGTTTTGTCTTCTCCCTTTTGGGATATCGACAAGGCCATGCTACAGATGTTACCAAAAGCTGTACATGGAAAGACACCGAGGTTCTTTTTTCATTTCTCACACTCATGTCAACAGCCACTATTATAACCCATCCAAATTAGGCAATTGCATAAATAAAGGGAAAAAGTACTGGATTGCAGAGAACTTAGGAACAAGTGGTAGCAGGATGGGAAGTCAATGCCCAAAAGAGGAGAGATGGATTTGCTTTACCTACATTCTTGGGCACAAAGCACCAGATTTAGTAAAAGAGCAATTGATAAGCAAAAAGGCTAAGTCAGTACAACCACCTAAACCTGTGCCAATCTCAATCAACGATTTGTATTCCAAATTTGAACAGCAATTAGAAAAAGAAATAGATATCTCAAGGATGGGTAAAAATCAGTTTGTAGAATTAGGAGAAAGAATAAGTAAGGAACTTAACCAATTGTTGGGTCTGTGGAGGGGCTTTGATGTCAGAAGAATGGCCATGGAAAGGCAGCAGCTTAGGCCCAATTGAGCTCCTTAAATGAAACCAAGCAAGTACAAGTGGAGAAAACAGACCAGAAGGGTGGATTTTAAGCTCAGCAGTGATAGGGGAAGAATGTCTTTGGTGCACTGGGAAAAGGCTCCTTTATGAAGTAGGAAAAACACCCTGTAAAAGATATAAGGTTAGTAATGGAACTTCTGTATGGTGGGTCCCAGAAGAACCAAATGTGTATTGGACCCAAGAAAAAGAAAAAAAAGTGAATTGTAAGTACGATAACAAAACAAAACCTTTTCAATGTAATGATACAGGTAAAAATCCTTACTATGGCATCCCGGAAATTTCCAAATTTTGGGAGAATATAGATCAACAAAAATTTAACTATTGGAAAGCTCCAGACGGCTTATTTTGGATATGTGGAAAAAGAGCATACCCAAAACTCCCCTCTCAGTGGAAAGGGAGCTGCACTCTGGGAATTATACAGCCAGGATTTTTTCTTGTACCAAGACCTGATGGGGATCAATTAGGGATACCAGTTTATGAGGATCTAAAGAGAAACAAAAGAGAATTGATTGGAGGATTCCAAAAATGGGGAGATGAGGAATGGCCCCCTGAACGCATACTGGAAACCTATGGGCCAGCCACCTGGGCACAAGATGGGAGTTGGGGATATCGAACCCCAATTTATATGCTAAATCGTATTATAAGACTTGAAGCTGCTGTAGAGATAATAACGAACAAAACTGGTCAGGCAATGGAATTAATATCAAGGCAACAAACCCAAACAAGAGCGGCTGTGTATCAGAATAGGTTGGCTTTAGACTATCTATTAGCTGAAGAAGGGGGTGTTTGTGGAAAGTTCAATACATCAGATTGTTGTTTAAAAATAGATGACAATGGAGATGCCGTCCTGGACATAGTCAATGATATCAGAAAAATCGCCCATGTACCAGTTCAAAAGTGGGAATCAATGCTAAATACTAGCTGGTGGGATAATGTGTTGGGAGGAGAATGGTGGAAAAAGTTAGGCTTCTTCCTTTTATGCGCTACAGCTGGTCTAATATTTCTTCCTTGTCTGATTCCCTGTTTCATTCGGCTCATCACCAGTGTGGTACAAGGCATGCAATTAGTGAACATTGACCAAAAGCTGCCTACGACAACAACACCACAAAGGATGATGGTGTTAAAGAAACAAAATAATATAGAAGACCCTTTCAAAGAAGTGAGATTGATTTGTGAAAAAAATGAGCAAATATTGAAGGCTAGAAAACAATGAATATTGCTCAAGCCAAATTAATTATAAAAAGAAAGAGGGAGGATTGTGAAAAGTGCATATTATATGGCTCTATGCAAGATATTTACTATATGTATTATGTTGTATTGATTTGTAATGTTGTATTAATAATTTGATAGCATGGTAAATGTAGTTTTGTAGTTAAAATGTAGTTTTTATGTACCAACCACAGGAAAATGTAAATCTTTCAGAGAAAAAAAGAATTTACTACTTCCTTATCAGAAGAGACCAACTCCTCCTGCCTCTCTCAGCCTTGAGGATGCCACAGAGATTAAAAGAAAATAAAAAACCACCAAAAATTATACTAACCAGACACGATTCTTTGTTTGAGTGGAATTTATACATCATGTATGAAATGTATGAATATTCAACAAGCTATTGCTTTTAAGAGATAATCCTTTGTTAACCAGGGTCCTTCTCCAGAGCTTGTGGCTCGGGAAGGCACCCAGACGCCTGTAACTTTGTTTTTATTGTCTCATATTGTCCTAACTCTAAAATTGTTCATTTTTTTTTACACTAACTCTATTTTTTATAACCATCTTATTTACTATTAAACTTTTAAAATTTTAAAATAAGTGATTGGCATTTTTCACAATTATGAGCTTTTATATAGAAAAAGTGGAGTAAGTGAAGCGTCATAAGAACAGATTGAAACCACTAAGAACAATGGCCAGCACCGGGACTTGGTATCAATCAATCACGAAGCAGGGGACCTTGGATCGTGCCAGAGGGTCACAGAGACCTGATGAAGACTCTCCTGACTTCATCCTTTGAGACCACTGACCCAATTTGAGACCACCGACCCAATTCAAGAGAAGAGCTGCGCACACATGAAGGACTAAAGCCTCATTTTAGTACAGAGCGGGGATGGGAGGTGCTGGGGTTATGCATATGTATTGTATGTAAGATCTTGGAAAATAAACAGAGAGCAAAGAGCCTTGTTCGGGGCGGCCACGCCTTTTGGAGATGACTCCCGTGCCGCCCGCCAGTGAATAAACATACCACTTTCTAACTTTAATTAGTTAGAGGGTCTGTGTCCGTGATTATATCAGTTTTCAATGACTCAACCAGGTGGGCGGTAACCTCCCCCTTTCATTTAATTGCTTTTTATTCACGAGAGAGTATCCTGTAAATCGTTTCCCTTCTATCACCCTTGAAGACCCATCAATAAACACATTTTTTCTTCCTTTTGTTCTTACTCAAAGGCAAAATACTGTTTACTATCATCTGTAATTGGACACCCCCAGAAAGCATCCTTTAAGTCCAGTACTGAATAATACTGGTGTGAAGAAGGGATCTGATTCAGGATTGTATAGGGATCCAGAACTGTGGGATGCCTTGATTTGACAATCTCATTGATTATTCTTAAATCCTGCACCATTCTGTAGGTTCCATCTGGTTTCTTAACTGGCAGGATAGGGGTGTTATAGGGAGACCTACACGGCCCTAAAAAGACCTCCCTTTAGCAGGGACTCAGGGACAGGCTGTAACCCCTTCTTTCTTTCCCCTGAAAGAGGGTATTGCTTTTTAGACACTACTTGTCCTGGTTGTTTCAAAGTAATTTGGAGAGGCTCTATGTCTAGTTTTCCCTATTTTCCTGGGGCTGCCTACACTTCTGGATTTATTTCAGCATAAGCCTTCTCAGACATTTTACACAAAGATATCACAGTGTTGCCCTCTGTGTCATTTTTTACAATACTAATTTGCATTCCCACTTTAGCCATCAAATCCCTTCCCAGTAAATTACAATCACAATTAGGAACAAACAGGAATTCGTGTATTTCAAACCTGTTCCCCACATCTATTAATAGCGGTTGAATAAAATACACTCGCTCATCTTTTCCACTCACTCCTTGAATGACTAATGATCTTTTTGATAATTCCCCCCTCCCCAGGTATAAAATTTTAAGTGGATCGAGAAGCTCCTGTATCTACCAGAAAACACACTTCCTCTCGATCTGGACCCACCTTAAAAGTTATCAAGGGCTTCTGAGTGGTGGGTCCTTGATATAATGGGAGCCCCCGACACCCCTAACAATCCATTTCCATTATCCTCTGGATTTCCTCCTCCTGAGGGTCCAGCTGTTTCTGTGGACACTCCCTTTTCCAGTGCCCTTCTGCCCGGCAGATAGCACACTGGTTCCTTCCCAACCGCTCTTTGGGTCAGCTCTCCCCTGCCGAGGAGGGAATGAATGCCTCTGCCACTTCCCTGTGGCCGACCCCGTCCCCTCTGTCCTGGGGACCCCTTGGACCCTGCGGTTTATTCTTCCGTGGCTGCAAAAACTCTGCCATCATCTTTGCCTTAGCCTTTACCTTTTCCTCATCCCTCCTTACATATATCTGCTGTGTTTTTCTGACTAGTTCTTCTAGAGGCTTGTTCTGCCACTCTTCATCTTTCTGTACCCCTTTCCATATGTCAGGCCAGGCCTTTATAACAAATTGTACCTTCAACAGTGTGTCAAAGGCCCTCTGGATCCATCCCCCGTGTTTCCACAAGGCCTCTCTAATCCTCTCTAACCAATGAGAGGGGCTTTCATGTTTCTCCTGTTCTAAGGACATAGCCTCAGCTCTGTTGTTAGTTCTGGGAACTGCTGATTTAATTGCCCTAATTAAATAAACATGGTAATTGCAGAGGCAAGCCAAACTGGTCTCCTCATTCGGGTTCCACTGTGGGTCCACCTGGGGGATGGCATCATCCACTGTAGGTACATTAGGTCCAGCCCCCGCTGCTGCTTGTGGATGTTCATCCTCCCACAGCTGCTGAGCTTTCTGCAAAATCATTCATTTCTCTGATGACCCAAACAAAATCCCCAGGAGAAAATCCCAATCCTTCCATGTATAATCCGCGTTTCCTAAATATTCTATCTTTCCCCCCAGCCCTATGGGATCATCTAAATATGGGAGTAATTCTTTCTTCAACCCCCTTATATCCTGGGTAGTAAGTGGTACAATTACAAACCCCAACCCTCCCCCCTGACCCCCCAAAGGAACTTGGTGGAGTGGCATCTGGCGTACCCCTGTCTCTTGGGTCCGGGGGGCTTCTGATGTGCTCAATTGATTTCCTCTTCTAGTTCTACGTGGTGGTATGATAGGCTGCTCCCTTCCCCCTACACCATTATTATTCTCAGGTGGGGCCGTAGGAACAACATTCCCCTGATCCCTTTGCTCTGGGAGTTGAGGATACAGGGGACCTGCAGCTGGTCCTGGTTCAGCTGGCAACATTGGAGGACAAGACAGGGGAAAGTACTGAAGAACATCCCAATTCTCACCAGTTCCTCTTTCCTTCTTTTTTTTTTCCTCCCTTTTTCTTTAACACATACGTTTCTTTTGTTACTTGCTTAAACCATATCTTTCAATCTATCTTTTCAAATTCTCCTCTAAATACTTCAACAAAATTCTACACAAACAAATTCTATCTGTTCCATAAGGTGGCCACATAAGCCCCTTTGGCAACTTATACTCCAGCCACACAAAATAACAATATTTTACCATCATCTCCATAGTTACCTCTGGGTGAATGTATAGTCTGTCCCAAGACCTCAGCATTCCCCCCAAGGGACTCTCCAGGGGTATTATGGGATCGTCATCCCTTTTGCTGGGGCCCCTTCCCAGCTTTACCCTAGCAACCCTCCATGGGTGCTGTGTTTTACCTGTGCTACCCTCCATGGGTGCTGTGTTTCACCTGTGCTGTCCTCCATGGGTGCTGTGTTTCACCTGTGCTACCCTCCATGGGTGCTGTGTTTCACCTCTGTTACCCTCCATGGGTGCTGTGTTTCACCTGTGCTACCCTCTATGGGTGCTGTGTTTTACCTGTGCTGCCCTCCATGGGTGCTGTGTTTCACCTGTGCTGCCCTCCATGGGTGCTGTGTTTCACCTGTGCTATCCTCCATGGGTGCTGTGTTTCACCTGTGCTGCCCTCCATGGGTGCTGTGTTTCACCTGTGCTACCCTCCATGGGTGCTGTGTCTCACCTGTGCTGCCCTCCATGGGCGCCCTCCCAGGTTTGCTCCCCGAAGATCCCATTTTACTCACTGGTGAGATTTTCAGTGGTCCTTCCCTGCGGACTCTTCACGGACCCCCCTGCTCCGCCACTCGTCTGTCTCCTGGACAGTCTCGGGAACCCAATCGATCGCCCGGTGCCGGCCGCCACCAAGGGGAGCTGATCACCGAAACTGGGTGAGGCGCCTTCAGCTCCGCTCGCTGCCCGCCGCCCCGGATGGTGGAAATATCCCGGACGAGAGCCCCTAAATTGTTAGGAAAATTAATCCAGAAACACCAGAGGTTTATGTCTAAAAAGGAGACAGAGGAGTCCTTTTACTTTATTCGAATAAAGAGAGGGGCCATGGGGCATTTCCCCGGGGTCTCTCAGTTTTTCAGAGGACACAGCCTCCTTTATATCCTAATTTCCTGGCCGTATTTCCCTCTCTCTTTCCCCATTGGCTGAGGTACTTGAGAGGCACAGACTTCCCAAAATGCCTAAGATTCCACTTTTAATGTATAACCTCCCACTAATTTTTAATTTTTATGGGATTTATGGGTTTTCCCCCATTGTTGCTTTCATCTTTCAATATTCAATTTCATTTACAAACCTATGGTTTGTTTGTAAAGGCAAGTATCTTCTTTTCCATTCATCAATCAGTAGAATCCTTCCCATTGTTTCGCTTATCTCTCAGTGCTAGTTTGATCTACCAGCAGACCCAGGGCTTGTTTGTAAAGACAAATCTTGTCATGCCTCTCAGTGTTTGTGTTCTCCTTTCTCTCGTGCCTCTCTCTGCCTGCTCTGTTTGTCTCTCAGTGTCTCCCTCGACCCAGGGCAGCTCCCACCAATGACCCTGCCCTGATTTAATTCCCAATCCAGAAGCTACAACAAGCATGGATGAAGTTCTGGAGACTGGCAGTGAAACGTCACTGTAGGATCTTGGTGCACTCTGGTTTTGCCCCCTTATTCAGATCTTTGCCTTCAAGGGCTGGAACAGCTTTTCCTTGCTGGGAACTGGAATTCCAGAGTCCTGCAGTATGTGTCATGCAGGAGCAGACAGACCGGGCTCCCACAGACTGGGATCACATGGACTGGGATCCTACAGACTGGGCCTGCACAGACCGGGACCAAATGGATCAGGAACATCCAGACCGAGGTGATGCAGATTGGGACCTTGTAGACTGGGATTGTACAGGTTGGGCTGACATGGACTGGGATTGTACAGACTGGGATTGTATGGGTTGGGCTCACATGGACTGGGATTGTACAGACTGGGATTGTATGGGTTGGGATTACATGGACTGGGATTGTACAGACTGGGATTGTATGGGTTGGGTTCACCTGGACTGGGATTTTACAGACTGGGATTGTATGCACTGGGATCCCATGGACTGGGATTTCACAGGCTGGGACCATCTGGATCAGAACCCTAGAGAATGGGATCATGCAAACTGGGATCATATGGACCAGGATGGTTGCACTGTAACGATGTGAACTGAGGTGTTCCTGCCCTGCCCAGGGATCCCTCCCAGCCCCACCCAGGG
This sequence comes from Hirundo rustica, assembly GCF_015227805.2. Lineage (NCBI taxonomy): Eukaryota > Metazoa > Chordata > Aves > Passeriformes > Hirundinidae > Hirundo > Hirundo rustica. The sequence continues at coordinate 30,976 of NW_026690299.1, read as the reverse complement.
GCACGGCCAAATGTTCCATTCCACTGCTGTGGAACGAACACAGCAGTCCTGGAGCCAATCCTGGAGCAATTCCAGGTCTGATCCTGGTCCCGGTTCTGACCTCGGTGTCAGTCCCGGAGCGCTCCTGGTGCTGATTCCAGTCCCGGTGCCGAGCTCGATCCCAGAGCGGTTCTGGTCCCAGTCTCAATCTCGGTTCAGACGCGGTGCCAGTCTCGGTGCTGGTGCCGGTTTCAGTCCCGGTCTCAGTCTGGGTCTGTCTCAGAGCATTCTCAGTCCCAGTGCCAGTACAGGGCCAGTCTCAGTTCTGGTGTTGGTTCTGTTCCCAGTCTTGGTCTCGGTGCCGGTCCCAGAGCGATGCTGCTCTTGGTGCCAGTCTCAGTTCCAGTGTTGATCTCAGTCTTGGTGCTGGGTCTGGTGCTGATCCTGGTTTTGGACTCGGTCCCAGAGATTTTAGGCCTGTTTGGGTGATTTTAGGGCAAACTGGGCAGGCTTAGGGTGATTTTTAGGCCCCTTTGGATGATTTTAGGCCAAATCTGCTGGGGTTTAGGGTGCATTTTAGATCCCTTTTGATGATTATAGGCCCATTTGGGTGATTTTAGGCCAAACTGGGCAGGTTTCGGCTGAGGTTTTGAGCCTTTTAGTGTGAATTTTAGGCCCATTTGACTGATTTTAGGCCAAACTTGTGGTGTTTGGTATCAATTTGGTGATTTTACAATAAGTTGGGCAGTCTTAGCGTGGATTTTAGATCCCTTTGGAGGATTTTAGATCTCTTGGAGGATTTTAGGCCCATTTGGGTGGGATTACCCCATGTTTGGGTGAATTTAGGCCAAATCTGCTGGGTTGTAGGATGGACTTTAGGTCCATTTGGGTGAGTTTAGGGAAACGTAGGTACTTTCAGCATGGATTTTATGCCCATTTTGGACGTTGAAGGGTGATGAACCAGTTTGGAGGGTTTTGAACCAGTTTTTGCAGTTTTCGGCCCCTTAGGTCTGATTTGAGACCACTTTGAATGATTTTAACTTAATTTGGCTGATTTTAGACCAAACCGTGTGAATTTAGGGTAGATTTTAGGGCCCATTGGGTGATTTGACGTCAAACATGATTGGTGTTAGGGTGAATTTAGACCTTTTACGACAATTTTAGACCCATTTGGGTGATTTTAAGCCAAACTGGGCCCGTTTCCCTCACAGCTACCCCACTGTCATTGACCCCACCCTTAGAGTTTGGGGTTGAGAATGGGGGAGGAGGACGAAGGAGGGAGGGAGAGATAGAGCGGCAGCACGAAGCAGAAGGAGAGGAACGGAGGCAGCAGCGGATCCAGCGCTCCTGGAACTCGCTGCACCCTGGGAATATTGATCCCCCATCCCACAGGTGCCCGTGGAGGAGTTGTTCACCCCAAATATCCTGGGGCGGGGGGGGGCTGGGTTTGGGTTTTTGGGGGGAATGTTTGGAGCTTGCAGGGTTCCAAAGCTGATCCGCAGATGCCCCTCAGGGGGACATTGGGCGCTTCCCAGGATGTGTTTTTGGGGGGTGCTGGTGGCAGCAGAGCCCCGGTGGCGGCCGGGAGGATGCGGGTCCCCCCACGGTGGGGGTTGGGCTTCCTGGGCTGGGAAGATGTATAATGTTGAAACTCAGCAAAGCGGGACCTAGGGATTTGTCACAAATAGACAAAGCAGAACTTTGTGGCTTGAACCCAGCAAAATCAAGCTCCTAATTTTTGGCAAGAGCAAAGTGAACTGAAAAAGAGCCGAACCTCCACTGTGCCTGCCCAGAAGCGAAGATCAACCTGAGGAAGACATCGGCCTTCCTCCCAAGAGCCCAGCTCAGGAGCACCAGGAGCTGTGACAGCTAATTAGAATACAAAGCGAGAGAAGGCGGGGAATGGGCGGGTGGGGAGGTGTGGGTTTGTGGGATCAATGTGTATTTAAACCTGGACCTTGCTCTGACCAGGTATGCACGGTTTGGAGGAGACATCCCCCCGTGTGTCCCAGCTGGACAGAAAACATACCTGCTGTACAATTTCTAATTGTAAAGTCCTTATTCTACGCTTCCCACGAGTAACCCCATCCTGAGGGGGCCCCGAGCAGCGCCGTGCCCCCCACACCGGGACCGGAGAGCAGAGCATGGGCAGGATGGCCGCGGGGAGCGGCGGGCGTCCCTCCCAGCCACGCCTGCCACAGCCCACTGCCCCTGGGAATGCAGATGATCAACAGTCAGAAAAAACCCAGAAAGGACTCACCACAAAATTATGCTTTCAACAATCGGACACAACAAATAGTCACCATTAAAACAAATATCCGTTCTAATACTGTTTTTAAATACTCTCAACAGTTTAGTCCTAACTGTAGTAAACTCTCTTCTTTTCAGGTGTGCATTGAAGTTACAATATAATGCAATGTGATATTCAAAAATTTGGTTTAATTTGAATTTTTTTTTTCTGCATAAAACTCATAATCATTTACATGCTGGTTTTACCCTCCAAAGAAAAAGGCAAGCATCAAGATATTTATTTTTCTCTCCCAAAAATCCTACCATTTCAGTTACAGCATTTCAACAGAGCATTTTCATCCTAAAAATTACTAACAGCCCCTTTCAGATGTCACTCATGCCAACTCCTCTTAAAGTCAACAGCGAATTTCTAAAACTAAAAGCAAGACACTTGGACTAACTGATTCAGGCTAACAGGAGTTAAACCTTCTTTCCTCTCAGATAAACATGAAAAGCCTCATCCAGAAGAGGCTCTTCAAGCCCTCACTGTGATAAAGAGGCCCTGCAGCAGTAGCAGACCCTGAGTGATGGTAAAACATATGGGCAGTTTAAAGTTTCACCTGATTCCTTTTGCTCCAAAACACACATTTTGTTCCTGTTCTAATTGTTCAACAAAGAAAGGTGAAAAGGTGTGGGGTGGGTGTACACCCCCCTCAAGAGTCTTGGCTGCTCTCATGTTCTTCTGTTTTTCTAAGTAAAAGATTGTCAGTAGGAAGACAATTTACCCACCACCTTACATAAACTCCAGGATCCAAATCTTTGGGAGACATCAGAGGCAGAAAGATGTGTGTTTTGATTGAAATGATTTTAAGTGAAATTGTTTACTGTTTTCTAGTGTTAAGTTGGAACTTGTAACTTCTGAGCAATTAACCTGTGACATGCTAGCCTGGCAAATTGTGATATTGGAGGATTTCACCCAACACCTCCTAGACGTGGATGCTGCAGCTCCAACAATACATGAGACACATCACTGGCTAGGAAAGCTGAGTTTATCAAAGTGAGTAAAAAGCCTCATTCAAATTAAATTCATACTGTCTTTGTCGTCCTACCTGCAAGGCTCCTGCAAGAAGGATGACGAAGAACACTTACTTTTTAAATTATAACTGAAAGAGTGATTTGTCGTAGCTCATCTATTAGCTAGACAAGATAAATGTGGTCCTAGCAGACCCAACTCGGCTGACCTGGCTTGTTCCAGAAGTCCCAAGGTGAATGGGAGAGCTCGTGCAGACACCTCAACCAGTCACAGGCAGTGCAGAGAGCAGACATATCGCTGGTCAAGGAGCTGGGCAGGGCTGAGACCCAGACCTACGAGTGTCTGGAACCGGCAGTTTTGAACCTCCTGTATAAGGGATTTCTGAACAATAAAATGTGCTGTTTGTCTCATGATCAAGAGGTCTCGAGTCATGGTTTCTGTCACCCTACCCAAAACCTCCTCACATTACAGTGGGATTCAGCCCTTTTGGGTTAAAATTGAGTTGTTCAGAGTGGGATTTGAGTGGTTTTGAGGTGACAGATTGATCCCTCCTGGCTTTTGGAGTGCAAAGAGATGGAGAACACTGCATCAAATCCCCCAGGATGACACAAATCCTGCAGAATATGGCCCCAAATCCTAAATTCCCCCTCAAATACCTGTGTAATGGTGGGATCTAGACATCTTTGGACAATTTCTTTCTTTTCAACCCTGTTCTGGCTGGTTTTAAGGAATGAAGATGAATCAGAAGGAAATGAAGGCCAAAACAAAAGGATAAGCAGCCAGGTGTCTTCCCAACACGGATCACAGGGAATGTGGGTCACCAGGGCACAACGTGGGTCCTCCAGTGGGGGATGCAGCTGGAGCAGCACACAAAGCTCTTCCTGCACTGGGGGCACTCACAGGGCTTCCCTTAGAGGTGTCTTTCTTGGTGTTGGGTCAAGGCTGAGCCCTGTGAGAAGCTCTTCCCACACTGGGGACACTCATAGGGCCTCTCCCTGCTGTGCATGTGCTGGTGCCTGACGAGGGTGGAGTTCTGCTTGAAGCCCTGCCCGCAGTCAGGGCAGTGGAAGGGCCTCTCTCTGTGAATCCGCTGGTGAAGGAGGAGACTGCTGCTGATCCAAAATCCCTTCCCACACAGAACATTTGTAGGGCCTCTCCCCGGTGTGGATCGTTCTGTGGACAATAAGGCTGGAGCTCTGGCTGAAGCTTTTGCCACATTCCCCACACTTGTACGGCTTCTCCCCAGTGTGGATGTTCTGGTGCTGGGTCAGGTTGAAGCTGATTCTGAAGCTCATCCCATATTCCCCACACTTGTAATGCCGTTCCCCAGTGTGGATCCTCTGGTGACAGATCAGGTGGGCCCTCACCCTGAAGCTCATCCCACATTCCTCACACTCGTGGGGCCTCTCCCTGGTGTGGATGCATCGGTGCCGGTCGAGGTTGCAGCTGCGGTTGAAGCCCTTCCTGCAGTTGGGGCAGTGGAAGGGCCTCTCCTCTGTGTGTGCTCTGGTGCAGGAGGAGACTGGAGCTGGTCTGAAAACGCTTCCTGCACTTATCACACTCGTAGGGCCTCTCCCCAGTGTGGATCCTCTGGTGATGGATCAGGATGAACCTCTTGCTGAAGCTCTTCCAACACTCCAATCACTTGTGGGGATTCTCCCCATCATGAAGCTGCTCATGGACCACCAGGTCTGAGCCCTGGCTCTATCTCCAACCACCTTCCTGGCACAGGGTGGCTCTTTCCTCCTCAGATCCTCGTGATCTGCTTTTGCAGCCCCTCCTCCTGTGGAATCTCAGGGGCTGTTCCTCCCCATCGGATTCCTGCACCATGGAGCTGCTCAAAACGGCCTCTTCCACGACGATCTGCTGTGGGGATTTGTCCTCCCTGGTCTCCATGCTCAGCTCCTTGTCTGGCGGGAGGAATGACAAGGAGAGGATGGGATTTGCCTCCGTGCCAGAGGGAAGGGGAAGGAGATCCCCTCAGTGCGTCCCCGGCAGGACGGCGTCGGCTGCGGGGTTGTCCTGGTCAGTTTCACGACTGGGTGTGGCTCTGGACGCTTCCCTTGGAGCGTCTCCAAGGCATGGATCGCTGGAGCTGCCCCCAGCTGTGGTGTCCCTGAGAGGGGAACCTTGGAGCTGCCAGCACGGTGATGTCCCCGAGAGGGGAACGCTGGGGCTGTGCCACTCCTGGCCCGGCCCCAAGAGCTCTGGCAGCACCTGGAGGAGACACCAAGGCTGAGCTGGGAGGGAGGCAGCAGGATCATGGAGTGCAGGCCCCTGCCCTGCACAGACAGGCCAAGAGTGGCAGCCTGGGCATCCCCGGGAGCGGTGTGCAAAGGCTCCTGGAGCTGCTGCAGCCTCGGAGCTGTGAGCATTGCAGTGGCTGCAGAGCTCTGGGGAAAGGCCCCGGCCCTGGCTTGGGGCTCAGCCGGTGGCCCAGGGAGCAAATGAACTTGCAGCTTGTGGCCCAGAGCAGGGAAGAGCAGGGGCAGTGCTGGCTGGGAGAGCCTCTGGGCAAGGGCCTGCAGCACCAGGACACAGGCCTACCTCAGTTCCTGAGTATTTATTCGTCTTAGTTGTCTCTTTTCAAGATTTCCTTGAAGATTAATTGAGCTGGCTTCCATCCCTTTCCCTGCACTTCTTGTCATCCCATTCACATTTTGCTTTTCACATGCTTTCCAAATTTTCCCTTTTTCTTTTTGAGCTGGCATGTCTTCAGTTTCTATTCCTCTCTTTCTTATATTTAACTTTCCTGTATGATTTCAGCATTTGAATTGGAGTCCTTTTGGAGAGTGTTGGTCCATTTCACTGCCTCTCATTTCATCTCAGTCCATTTGGTTTCATTCCAACCGGTTCCATATTTTCTTGGTTGTTTTCATTCGCACTGTTTTTCATCATAGCTCCTTTCCTGAGTATTTGACTTTGTTCTTTGTTTACAAGATTTCATTCCCTTTCCCGAAAGGAAGACATTCCTTAAAGAAGTGGGAAGGACATCTTGTAATTCCAATGAAGATTAATTGGGCAGGCTCCCATTCCTTTCCCTGCACTTCTTATCGTTCCATTCACTCTTTGCTTTTCACATGCTTTCAAAATTTTCCCTTTTTCGTTTTAATCTTGCATGTCTTCAGTTCCTTTTCCTCTCCTTTGATTTACCTTTCTTGCCTGATTGCAGCATTTGAATTGGTGTACTTTTGGCAAGTGTTTGTCCTTTTCAGTGCCCCTCATTTCGTCTCAATCCCATTGGTCTCAACCTCTCCAGTTCCATATTTTCTTCATTGTTTTCATTCCCACAGTTCCTCATCGTATCTCCTTTCTTGAGTGTTTGTTCGACTTTGTTCTCTGTTTTCAAGATTTCATTCCTTTTTCTGAAAGGAAGACTTTCTTTTCATGAAAGGGAATGAAATTTTGTGATTTCAATGAAGATTAATTGGCCAAGCTTCCCTCCCTTTCCCTGCACTTCTTCATGTCCCATTCTCTCTTTGCTTTTGAAGTGCAAAAGTTCAAAATTTCCCTATTTTCATCCTAAACTTGAGTTCTACAATTCATTTTCCTCTCCTTCTTTTATTTCCCTTGCTTGCCTGATTGCAGCTTTTGAATTTGGCAAATGTTGGTCAGTTTCACTTCCCCTCAATTCATCCCAGTCCAGTTGGTCTCAATCCCTCTGGTTCTGATTTTTCTCAGTTGTCTTCATTCGCACTGTTCTTCATCATATCTCATTTCTTGAGTGTTTGTTCGACTTTGTTCTCTGTTTTCAAGATTTCATTCGCTTTCCAGAAAAGAAGACTTTCCTTAAGGAAGACAGAATGAAATCTTGCCATTTCAATGAAGATTAATTGGGCAGATTTCCATCCCTTTCCCTGCACTTCTTGTCATCCCATTCCCTCTTTGCTTTTCGCATGCTTTCAAAATTTTCCCTTTTTCATTTTAAGCTTGTGTCATAGGTTAGTACAGTTTGGTTTTTTAGTTATAGAAGAATGTAGAATAATTCTCCGGGTCAGGACCTGGGAATTGCTTTGGAAGAGACAACGACCTATCAGAGTGTTTGTTGGAATATTGGCGTCTCTTCTGACCACTGAAATTGTTAGCTGTGACTTTGGGAAGTACCATATAAAACCCTGTGATTTTTCTCTAGGTGGGTCCTTTTTCTTCTTCTTTTGGCCAAAGAGAGACAGGTAACATTGAGCTGCTCCTGCTGCTCCCCCGTTTTGGGGGGAGCTGGCCTGAGGCCTGGCCGGATTCCATCGGCTCCCGGGTGAAGGGGGGGAAGGAGAGGTTGCTGTTCTACAACAGCTACTTTCTTCAGACTTCCCTGGAGCAGGGAGAGATCTCTGCTGGGCCCCTGATAAGAGCTATGGGCACCATTTGGGCTGAAGCCACCCCAATTTACACCGAGGGGTGGGCTGAGGAGGCATTTATGATCCTGCCTGGTTTTTTTGTGATTCCAGACTGCCCGAGTGCTCTGATCTCTGATGTTTCTGTGAGTTCTTCCTCCCTCACCAGCACAGCCTTGAACATCTAACACCACGAGCTACAGAGAGAGAGACAAAGACTCCGAGCAGATTTAACTCTTTCTTAGCAACATGAAGCTTCCAGAGCTTAGCCCTTCTCTGAGAGAGTAAGAAAGGACAGAGTGAACATAAAGAGCAACAGCATGAAGTCAGTAGAGCAAGAGTGAAAAGACTATTGGGACAGAGGGTTGAAGAGTTGGTTGCTCTATTCTTACTTGAGCCATGGAAATGGACTCTATATTTAGGTCATTCTTTTAAATCATGGGAAAGATATGCATTTGGGGAGATGATTGTTTTAATTTGTGTGTAGATTTAAGCAAAGGTGTTTGTGATGAACTAAGTAATATCCTATAAGATGCTTGAACAGAGATAAAGATGAGAAGCCCCCTGCGCCAGTGAAGAAGTGAGAAGATATCTCTGTACCTTGAGGTGAAGAATCCTTTGCTTTGGAGTTATTCATCTTTAAAAGGTGACACCCCAGTATACAAAAGTCTAAGACCCATGACCCATAAGCAGCTTGGGAAACTGCTCCTGGGAGGGTCACAAAGGCAGGTTTCTCCGGGCGGTTGTTTTTGTGACAGTTTAAAACCCACAAGAGAACTGTTCTAAGTTGTCAGTGGGATCCATGACTCTAGAAGAGACTCTTCCCCTAATGAATTGATGAAAGACTATTGTCAGATAGTGAAACACACTGAAAATGACAAGTTTTGTCTCTTTATGTTGTTTTGTAAGAAAGTGAACAGTTTGTAAGGGGAGGGAAAAGTGGTTTTGAAGTTTCATTCCATTTTAGGTTTTTTTTCCAACTTTCTTTTTTTCCCTATTTTTTTAGTGTATGTTAATAAACTATTTGTTAATTTTAAGGTTGAGCCTGCTTTGTTTTTCTCCTAGTCTCTCTCCCACAAGAAGAGTAAGTACCAAGACCAAAATTTAGTGAACGTGAAACCACTACATTAATTGGTGTTTCTGCCCGGTTTGAAATTAAAACTATGACAGTGTGTTCAGCTGGGGAAGGGTCTGGATGAGAAACCACACGAGGGGCAGCTGAGGGCACTTGGTGTGTTCATCTGGGGCAGGGAAGACTGAGGTCAGAGCCCGCCAAGGACTGCAGCTCCCATCTCTGCTCTGGGACAGGGACAGCACCCAGGGAATGGCTGGAGCCGGGCCCAGGGGAGGTCAGGTTCTAGAGAATTTAAACTCTGATGATTAAATTCCAAGTTAAGATGAGTAAATGCATTGGGATCCTTTAGCACTAAATCACAGTGGTGTTGTTTAGACGCTGAAAAGATAAACCAAAAAATCACTAATTTAGTATTATTTCCAAAATTATTGTAGGTGTCTGACTTCTAATATCTTTTGACATACACTTTTTAAGTGTTTTACCCATGCATTTATAAATTTCTCTTTTGCTTTAAAGAAAGCAGAACTAGGTATTTGATATTTAGAATCCTTGTAATTGTTCTTGGAATTTTTCTTTGGATGAGGATTTTGGCATGGATGATACTTTGTGAAACAGTCCCAGGTCTGGATCTCGTTCATCACAGATCTTGAAAAGAATTGTGCCTTGGCTTCCAAATAGGGCCATGGAATTTTGCAAAGGATGAATTGGAACTATAAAGTGTATGTATATTTAAATATAGGTTCTTTTAAATATGCAGAGCTTCCATAAGAATCAGGTTTGTACACACTGCATTAATTGTAAGTGTAAATTTAATATCTGTTATAGGAAATGCGTCATAGAATAACAGAATCCCAGAATGGTTTGGGTTGGAAGGGACCTTAAATTCCATCCAGAGCCATGGGTAGGGGCACCTTCCACTGTCCCAGGCTGCTCCAAGCCCCAGTGTCCAACCTGGCCTGGGGCACTGCCAGGGGATGCAGGGGCAGCCACAGCTGCTCTGGTCACCCTGTGCCAGGGCCTCACCTTTATATTATGCTGGTTTTAAATAGACCAGAATCTGCCAAATAAACTGATTTCCTTGAATTAATTCTGTCCAGATCAGGCATGAATGGAAGCCAGAGTTACTCCTGTATATTTATTTTTTGTAGCTGGCAGATGTTTGTCCTTGCAGAGTTTGCAGTGGGGTGCTCACCACAGACCCCCCATCTGAAGCTGGGCTTTGGGCAGAGAAGCAGCACAAGGGTGAGGGGGGAGCACGCAGGGTCCTCCACTGCCTGGTGGTTTTGAGAGAGGTTTTGAGAGGTTTTGTCTGTCTGATCTCGATGCCTGCAGTCCTGAGAAGGTGTTTATGAGCTGTGCTCTGTCCTGCTGCACCTCAGAGCTACTCCTGGTGAGCAGGGTGAAGCTCACATACATTTGTCACGTTCAGGGCCTGTCACGGGGCTGGAGTGTGGTTACTGCAGCCAGAGTTTGCTTTAGATGTGGTGCTGGGATTATAATGTGCAGTATTGGGTTGTATTAAAGTAACTGAGCTCGTATTAGCAAAGCCTGGCAGTTCTGAAATGGAGCCTTTAGATTTACACCATCTTTTGCCTTGGGCCTGACCTAAATCTCAGGCATTTAGGGACAAGAAATGAATGAAGTCTTGCCTCTGTTCAGACCAAATTCCTGGCCTGTGCTGAGCACACCATTAACGGAGCCAGCAGTGGTCGTGTCTTTGCCTGAGACTGTCATAAATTGCATTTATTAATGGCAGATTACATCAACTTCAGCCAAGTCTTTATCAGCACTTAGGCCAGACACCAGATAAACAGTTGGCTGCAAGTCTGTGCTCTAATAAAATTGCACGTGAACCTTGAACTCAGTGTTGTGGTTTAAACACTCTAAGAAATGAGCCGGTAGCTCAGCAGTGTCAAGTGGACACTCCATGAAGCCCAAGCAAGGCTGCCGTGACACATTTGCTGAGGGTCCCACCCTTGGCTCTCCGTGGGACTGTCCTGGCTCCTGCCCCAGCCCCCAGTGTCCCTGCAGGATGAGGATGAGCCGAGCTGGGGCTGCCCAGAGCCCGCATGTGTCCCCTGCACTTGGCTGTGCCTCACACTTTATTCCTCGGGACGAGTTTCCCTTCCCATCTGGCCTGCCATTCCCCCTCAGCAGAGCTGGCCCTTTGCTGCCAGCTGCACTCCAGGAAATTCCCCACTGCTGGGAAGAGATTCCCTGCTCAGGACATGCAGGGACTGCGCTCCCAAATTAAAGCAAAGTGACTACACACGTATGTCATGTTTGCTAGGGGGGCTGGAGCAGCTCTGCCAAAGTCAGGGAGAGCACTGCAGTTTTCTGAAGTTGTTTGTTTTGGGTTTTTTTTACCAAGTCTTTGAAATCCTTTTTGACATCTGCTCTTTATTACACTACAATGTAACTGTTCGTTTTGGAAAAGAGACATTTTCATTATTCATTTCTAAGTTAACAGACACATTTCCAAGTGCCTGCAATAACTGTGAGGGCTTTGCTTTCAGGTGATTTGGCCGTACAGCTGAGTCCAACTCTAACAGCGTTTTCTGTTCCATGTCTGCATTTACCTTGGTCACAACTGAAACCAGGTTTTTATCAGAGGGCCAGGTTTGGTTTTCATTAAATAAATAGTTTGACTCTGTCTGAGTGACGTGAAACTCTGGGAGGAAATCTGAACCTCGCAGCCCCTCGCATCCCAAACTTCATCAGCAGAAACCTCGTGTTTGTCCTTTGTAGGAGCAACATTGTTGCTTTTCCCTTTCCCATCCCAGGGATCACACTGAGCTCTTCTTCTCTTACATCCAAGTCAAAATGGATGTAAACTTTGTGGGATTTTAAAGCAAAAGTAATATGTAAGGATATTAAGGCAGAGGGATGGAGCACTGAAAAGCTGACCTCTGTTTCCCCTTGGATGTCAGACTGCATTCCCTGTCTTTGTGTTTCTGGAACAGCAGCTCGGGGCTGGGGCTGCTCTCTGGGAGCAGGGTGCTGTGAGGGCAGTGGGCTCCTGTCCTGTCCTGAGTCTCCAGTAATTACTGCAACACCCATCAGTATTTGCACACCAGAGAAAACAATTCAGGCACCTATTTTTGATTTTTGCTGTGCTTGACTCCAAAGTTAAGGCTACATCAAACTGATTTTAAAGACTGTAGCACATCTGCAGGTTTAAGGGATAGCAAAGCCAGTGTTGTACTCTGAGGAGTAACTCCACAGTCTGAGTTGTTGATGTCATTTAACACAATTGCAGCTCATTGTGATGTTGATATCATAGAACATTCACTTTTGGGTTTTGTGTTTTTTCCCTCCCACAAATAAAATGGTACTGTTCAGCTTCTGGAGAAAAGAGCTGTCAAAGGTGTTGTTTGGCAGGTCATGGAGGGAGAGGAATGGGGGAGAAAGATATGTCCTGGAGGGGTGCTCTGGTGGGCTCCAGCATCTAAACAAGCTTCTTAGGTACATAGATAGGGCTATTTTCAATATTAAACGGCTCTGTGAAATGGTTTTCCTGCAGGGCAGTAGGAAACTGAGAGAACCCCCCCTGCCCTGGAACTGAGGGAGTTCTTCCAGAGGCAAAGATAGTGACTTTAGGAGACTCCCACTGTGCTCAAAGTTTGCCTCTGAGGACTAAGAGGTGAGCCTTGTCAGAAATCCCGGAAGATGTCTGGGAAAAGGTTTTAGGTGATTTGTGACTAGGTACAAATCTCCAGTGGGAAAAGAGCCTCTCCAGTAGGCTGGGTGTCTTAGGGTGTCTTAGTTCTTCCTAGAACAAGGATTACCAATCAAATGCAATTTTAATTTTTTACTTTAGAAGTGTAAAAATAGTCTAAGTCATCTAGAATCCTAAAACTACTTTGAAAAACATATAACTATTGTGAGAAAATTGAACAAATATTTGGGGAATTCTTTCTATGAAAAATATTCTGAAATCTTGGGAAACAAAAAAATTAACAAAATAGCTGGTCTCAGGAGCTGGCTGCAGCCTGCCCAGCCCTGGCTGTGCCCAAACAAGGAGCTCTGCCAGTGCTGGTGGTACCACACAGGCACCAGAGCTGAAGGCCAAAGGTGTTGCTGAAGCCCATCCTGTCTAGGAGGGGCTCACCTTCACTCCTGGCCTGACAATATTGCCACAACCTTCAGGGACCCAGGGTCCTGTTCTGGTTGGTGGCTGCACGTCCACAGCAACAAACTGGTAGGTCAGCTGTGGCAGGGACGTTGAAAACTGGCTTGAGGATCCAGGATGACAGGACTCTCCAGCTAAAGTCCTTGGCTGGTTGTGTGGAGCTGCAGAGGCGCAACTGTGGAGAGAGGAGTGTCTGAGGCCCCAGCTGCGGTGGCACACAGGGTCCCTCCTGCACAGCAGGGCGCAGAGCTGGCACGGCTCCCCAGCACGGCCGGAGCTGCTGGCACACCTTGGCCCAGCTGCACAGCTGCCCCTCGAGGCCCCGGCGAGCAGGGGATGGCTCTGGGCAGGGTCCCTGGCCAGGAGCGGGCCCCAGAGCGCCTCTGCCTTGCCAGGCCAAGCTGGTCCCTCTTCTTTCTCCTCCCCACCTTGCTTTGCCTCTGCCTGCTGCTGCTGGGGCTGCTCTTGGCCAGGCAGCCTCCGTGGGAGCCAGCACTGGCTGCAGCCCCAGCAGGCTCCTCAGGACAAGGCGCAGTAATTAAGAGCCCAATTAAAGCACTGGGCAGCAGCAGAACCCTCAGCAGAGTTATTTGGACAAGCAGTGACTATCCTCAACTCCACAGCAGCCTCACTGGGAATGTTCCCTGCCTACAGCAGACTTTCAAAAGAAGCTGTTTGAGGGAAAGATGAACAAAACACTCACCATTTTCTCTTCCAGTAACAACAGATTCCAACGCAGCACAAAATGATAAGCACCAAACAAAGCAGGTCTGCCATAAACTGTATCCAGCAGAGTGTTCCCTGACAGAGACCGTTTACAATGCTCTTCTGGGAATGGGGAACATGCCCTGTGGTGCCGGCTGCATCTGTGGGAGCAATGAGGAGCGTGAGCCCGGGCTGTGCCCCAGTGCTGAGCTGGCAGCACGGTGGACACGGCCAGGACGTTCTCAGTTTCCCCCAGAGCTGGGCCCTGCAGGCACCTTGCTGCCCCTGGGCACAGGCTGTGCCCCCCAGCAAAGCCCAGAAGGCCGTGAGGAGAGCCCGGGGGCAGCGCAGCTCTTTGGGCAGTGGCTCCTTTGAGGGACACGGGCCAAGGCCATTCCTGAGCAGCCACTGCCACCCCCGACCCTCCCTGCCCTGGGACAGCTCTGCCAGCCCGAGGGGACGGAGTCAGGCCCTGTCAGGACCCAGTGCAGCCCCTGCCCAGCCGGGAGCCAGGGCTGGCTCTGGCCCTGGGCTCGCGGCAGGGCTCCCGCTCGGGCCTGCTCCTGTGCCTTGGGCCTCTGGGCGCTCAGGGCCAGCTCCGGGAGCAGCTGCAGCGGGAGGCACCTCGGGGTTCCCAGGGGCCGTCAGCGAGCTCCGCAGGCCTCGAAGCCGAGGTGCCTCCAGCTTTGGCTGCTGCGGGGCCCTGCAAGGCTGGGAGCTGGGGGAAGAGCTGCTGCCACACAGCCCAGACAAGGCTGAGCCTGGCACAGTAATTACCTGCTCTGTCACTGTGTCTGTGACTGTGTCAGCATCTGTGTTTGTGTAGGGCATAGCCTTCCTTCCTGCAACAGAGGCTGCCTCCGAGCCACTGCTTCATCCTTCCTCCTTCTGAACAGACTTTGGGTCAATCACTTTGAGAAAGAAAGAGGCACAGCTGGATTAGATGGAAACATTTGCCGTGGGGGAGTGGGCATCCACAGGAGGTAATGCTTGTCAGAGACATTGATAAGCATCAGGAAAAGGCAGAAACTCTGGGGGCTGGGCCAGAGCCCTCCCTCGTCCAAAGAGGTGCCCCACTTGGGCTGCTGGGACACAGGGAAAGTGCAGGGGCTCTCAGGTTGTGCATGGCCCGTGGGGCAGTTTGGGCTCCCTGTCAGCTGATGCCAAATGCCTTCCTGCAGAGCCTGGGGAGAAGCTGCAGCCAGGCCAGGCTGGGAAACAGCCCTGCAGGGTGGGAAAGCAGCAGCGGGGCAGCCAGGCTGCCATGGATCCCTTCCCGCTGTGCCGGGCACGGCGTGTCCAGATGTGCAGAGAAAGGCCCCGGCTGCTGAGCCTCAGGAGAAGGCTCAGGGACATGCACACACCTGCTTGTCTCTGAAGTATTTCCTTCAACGTTTGCTGCATGGGTTCAGATGACTCCTGGGCTTTCTTCAATCCTGTAGCCCTGTATTTCCCTGTCGGAGGACCTTAGAGCAAAGAGTTTCCATTTGCCAGGAATGGATCCCACAAAGCCAGTGCTCAGCCTGTGGGGTCAGCAGGGACACACTACTCACCCCTGTGATGGGACCTGGGCTTGTGTACAGCAACCAGCAAAGGAGCTGGAGAATTCCTCCCTGCAGGCACATCTGTAACTCAACATTCAGAGAAGCTTCTGTCACCTCTGCTGATGTGCACGGGCAGCACTGAGGCGCAGGAGTGGTGAGGGGATCGTGCAGGGCAAGGGCACACATGGGCATGGTTCTGTCCTGGCACCAGCAGTAATGCTCCCTGGCCGAGCTCTGGCTTCTGAGCTGGTAGCTCTCCCAGGGGGAAATGCTTGAACCTACCCTCAGCATCTCCCAGAGTCTCTGTCTTGGTCATGGGCTGGGAATCCAGATCACCTTCAACCACAGGCTTGACTGCAAAGAAAGGCAGGACAGAAGAGATCCCATGGAGCTCCTGTAGGAGATCCTAAGGCTCCCTGGGGCTGGCAAAGGAGCAGCCCAAGGCACAGCCCTGGGGCACAGCCCTTGGCCCAGCCCCTTCCCTCTCTGCTCTTCTCCCTGGCTGCATAGAGCACACAGAAGGACACCCTGGCACTGCACATGGGAAGAGCAGTGACAGCTAAATGCTCCTTCCTCCCACTGACAGCCATCCTGGGGATCAGTTAGGGATCCAGAAGGGAGCAGGGCAAGCTTTCCGGAACCCTTCAGCCTTGAGATCATGGTAAGGGAAATGGCACATAGGTGAGCTCTTGCCACACTGACAGGGATTATTCTGACAGGAAAGGCACACTGAGAACTTGCCTTCAGCATCCTGCAAGAGTTTCATGATGCCATTCACCATGGTGTCCAGAAAATGCAAGCTGCGATCCCAGTCTAGAAGGGAGCACAGACGAGAACCATTTCCATGTGTGCTGGGATCCCCCTCTGCCTTAGGGAACTGGGCACGGCCAGGGGGTCGGGGAAGGCCGTGGGAGGCCGATGTCCATGGACAGGGCCAAAGCTGCCCAGGGGCCTGGGGAGCTCTGGGCTGGCTCTGCTCACTCTCCACACTCTTTGCAGGCCCTGTGCAACATCCCTGCAGGGGTGGCTGGAGCAGCCCAGGGCCCCTGGGGCTCTCTCACTGGTACACCAGGCACCCTCCTTGAAGCCCTGGGGAAAACTGCAGCAGGCAGCGCCACAACCATCCCTCGTTCCCTTCCAACTTCCCTGTCTCTCTGCATCCCCCTTTCCCCTGGGACAGCTCCCTCAGCCCAAAGGGACACAGCCAGGTGCTCTCAGGACACTCTGGAGCCTTGCTCTGCCCCTCTGCCCTTTCCCCACCATGGGCACCCCTTGCAGCCCTCCCAGGTTTCGGGCCGTGTCTCCCACGGAGGGAGCCCAGCAGGACTGCTCAGTACCCGAGTGCCCTGAGCCTGCTGGGGATAATTCCTCTGGGCTGTGCCACTCTTGTCTGGGCTGTGCCCGCACTGCCAAGCTGCAGAGATGGCAGCTCAAGCCTCAGCAGTGCCCAGGGCCAGAGGCACAGCAATTACCTCCAGTGACTGTGCCTGGCATGGCCTCCCTTCCTGCAGCAGAGGCTGGCATTGCGCCACTACTTCCTCTGGAAAAGTCGGTTGTCACCACAGTTTCTTCTTTCATTCCTGGAGAAAGAGAGACTTGGATCAGATGGAACCATCAAACACATTTATAAGGACCAAGAAAACACCTACATTCTTGGGGTGGACCAGAGCCCTCCCTCGTCCAAAGAGGTGCCCCACTTGGGCTGCTGGGACACAGGGAAAGTGCAGGGGCTCTCAGGGTGTGCATGGCCCATGGGGCAGTTTGGGCTCCCTGTCAGCTGATGCCAAATGCCTTCCTGCAGAGCCTGGGGAGAAGCTGCAGCCAGGCCAGGCTGGGAAACAGCCCTGCAGGGTGGGAAAGCAGCAGCGGGGCAGCCAGGCTGCCATGGATCCCTTCCCGCTGTGCCGGGCACGGCGTGTCCAGATGTGCAGAGAAAGGCCCCGGCTGCTGAGCCTCAGGAGAAGGCTCAGGGACATGCACCCACCTGCTTGTCTCTGAAGTATTTCCTTCAATGTTTGTGGCATGGGTTCAGATGACTCCTGGGGTTTCTTGGGTCCTGTAGCTCTGTATTTCCCTGTCGGAGGACCTTAGAGCAAAGAGTTTCCATTTGCCAGGAATGGATCCCACAAAGCCAGTGCTCAGCCTGTGGGGTCAGCAGGGACACACTACTCACCCCTGTGACGGGAGCTGGGCTTGTGTACAGCAATCAGCAAAGGAGCTGGAGAATTCCTCCCTGCAGACACATCTGTAACTCAACAGGCACAGAAGCTTCTGTCACCTCTGCTGATGTGCACGGGCAGCACTGAGGCGCAGGAGCGGTGAGGGGATCGTGCAGGGCGAGGGCACACACGGGCATGGCTCTGTCCTGGCACCTGCAGCGATGCTCCCTGGCTGAGCTCTGGCTTCTGAGCTGGCAGCTCTGCCAGGGGGAAAGGCCTTGACCTACCCTCAGCATCTCCCAGAGGCTCCATCCTGAACTTGGGCTGGTAATCCAGATCACCTTCAACCACAGGCTTGGCTGCAAAGAAAGGCAGGACAGAAGAGATCCCATGGAGCTCCTGTAGGAGATCCTCAGGCTCCCTGGGGCTGGCAAAGGAGCAGCACAAGGCACAGCCCTGGGGCACAGCCCTGGGCCAGGCCCCTTCCCTCTCTGCTCTTCTCCCTGGCTGCACAGAGCACACGGAAGGACACCCTGGCACTGCACATGGGAAGAGCAGTGACAGCTAAATGCTCCTTCCTCCCACTGACAGCCATCCTGGGGATCTATCAGGGCTCCAGAAGGGAGCAGGGCAAGGTTTCCAGAACTTTTCAGCCATGAGATCATGTTAAGGGAAATGGCATATGGGTGAGCTCTTGCCACACTGACAGGGATTATTGTGACAGGAAAGGCACACTGAGAACTTGCCTTCAGCATCCTCCAAGGTTTTAAAGTGGTTATGAGCCAGGGCTTCCGGATAATCCATGTCATGTTCCACTCTAGAAGCGAGCACAGATGAGAACCATTTCCATATGTGCTGTGATCCCCCTCTGCCTTAGGGAACTGGGCACTGCCAGGGGGTCAGGGAAGGCCGTGGGAGGCCGATGTCCATGGACAGGGCCAAAGCTGTCCAGGGACTTGGGGAGCTCTGGGCTGGCTCTGCTCACTCTGCACACTCTTTGCAGGCCCTGTGCAACATCCACACAGGGGTGGCTGGAGCAGCCCAGGGCCCCTGGGGCTCTCTCATTTCCAAGGAGGAAACCCTTCCTAAAGCCCTGGGCAAAACCATCCCCACGGCTTCCCGGGGAGAAGGGAGCGCTGTCCCGGGAAAGGGGATTGTCTTGGTTTGGGACAAATTTGGGAGAAAACTTTTGTAGAGGATCTCTTTCAGGAAGTAAGCTCAAGTCGCCCCTCTTTCCAACCGGTCCGGTAAAAAAAAAACCTCTTTGGAGAAAAGTGGAAAAAACTATTTTACTAAACAAATGAAGTGCATACAAGTATAAAGAATGAATAATATGAAACAATAAAACCTCTCCTTCTGAAGTGAGATGGCAAATTGAGAAAGTTCTTGCCGTGGGTGGAGCTCAGCTCTCTCTCTCAGTGCCTCTCCTCAGTCCCAGTCTCTCCGGCGCTGCTGGAAAATGCCGACGTCCAGGCCCCGGTGGGCCGCAGGTGCAGCCCCCAGTGCTCCCCTGGGTTTTTAGTCCAGAGCAGGTTTAAACAGTTCCAAGAAAAAGGAAAAAAACAGTCCAGGGAACTTCTCTGCCCTAGCTAGCTGAAACTAACCAAAAGCAAAAAAAAAACCAACTCTGTCCTGCAGTCTCTCCAAGCCTCCACTGAACAACCCGTTCGCAGAAGAATGTGGAGGAGTCAGGCAGTTTTCTCAAAACAAACTCCGCGCTTCTCCTTGCTCTTAGAACCAGTCTTAAAGGCACAGGACTCAATATACAGCACAAACAGAACAGACGATTGGGGATACAAGCATCATAAAATTACCCTAGAACATTTTACCCCTTATCTCCATATTGTCAATTTACTAAAACTAATATATACTCTAGCTCTATACACACATACAACTATATAAAAAACAATATGCAATACACAGCTACATACAGTGGCAGTACTATTTAGCACACAGCGATAATTACACACGGTTCTTACTTAACAATTAAGTTTTCTTGGGGTACACATTGTGTGGTTCTATCTTTTTGCATTACTTACTATGTGCAGCCTGGTCTTTGAGCAAAGACAATCCCACGGATGGGATCCTCTGTACTTGAAGCAGAATTGATTCAAACTGTCTTCCCTAACAAACTTTGTACACGTACTACTGGGACTTTTTCTTTATTTACTGTATGTAGGGGCTCAGATTGGGCAGGGCCTGCTCAGTTGGTGGAACTTTGGGTGTTAACTAACTAGGTGGCTTTTGCTAGATGCTGCTCCCAGTCTTTGAATGATCCTCCACCCAGTGCTTTCAGGGTGGTTTTTAGCAGTCTATTGTATTTTTCTACCTTCCCTGAAGCTGGTGCATGATAGGGGATATGGTACACTTACTTAATGCCATGTTCCCTAGCCTAGTTGTTGATGAGGCTGTTTTTGAAATGAGTTTTATTGTCTGACTCAATCCTCTCAGGGGTACCATGCCTCCAAAGAACTTGTTTTTCAAAGCCCAGGATGGTGTTACGGGCTGTAGCGTGGGGCACAGGGTAGGTCTCCAACCATCCTGTGGTGGCCTCTACCATTGTGAGCACATAGCGCTTGCCTTGGCGGGTTTGGGGAAGGGTGATGTAGTCAACCTGCCAGGCTTCCCCGTACTTATACTTGGACCATCGCCCGCCATACCACAGGGGCTTCACCCGCTTGGCCTGCTTGATGGCAGCACACATCTCACAGTCATGGATAACCTGAGAAATACTGTCTATGGTTAGACCTACTCCTTGGTTTCGTGCTTACTTATAGGTGGCATTTTTTCTCTGGTGATTTGAGGTATTATGGGCTCATTGAGCTAGGAACAACTCTCCCTTGTGTTGCTAATCTAAGTTTATTTTTGACACCTTTATTTTTGCAGCTTGACCTACTTGCTTGTTGTTTTGGTGCTTCTCATTAGCCTGACTCTTGGGGACATGGGCATTTACATGACGGACTTTGATACGTAGCTTCTTTACCCGAGTGGTAATGTTTTTCTACTTATTAACAGCTTAGATTGGTTTTCCTTTATGCTGCTAATTGGCTTTTTTTTACTTCTCTAGCTATTTCTGCAGAGCATTGGCTACTATCTACGAATCAGTGTAGAGGTAGAGCTTTGGCTACTTCTCTCTTTCAGCAATGTCTAGGGCTAGTTGAACAGCTTTGAGTTCAGTAAGCTTGCTTGACTCACTTTCTTTTTTTAGTGGCTTGTGCAACCTGTCGTGTGGGGCTCTATACGGCTGCTTTTTACTTTCGTTTTATCTCAATGATGCAGCAGGAACTGTCAGTGAAAAGAGCATAGCCTGTTTTTTCTGCTGACGGTTGTATGATGGAGCTTCTTCAGCACGTGTTACTTGTTCAACTTGCTTTTTTCCTTTTTTTACTGCAGCAACTGCCGGTGTCTTAGCCTCACTGTTGGGTTTAGCTGCAGCCTGAATAGCTGTGGGGTTGGCTGAAGCCTGAGTGACTGATTTATCTTTCTGCTTCCTTGCCTCTATCTGCTGCCCTACAGTGTTTAGCAGTGTGTGAATTATTTTAGAAAAGCTATAAACTATATAGAGGAAAGTCACCAGGTGAAATACCAGGAAGGTGGTGTCTTTAACGTTCAGGAGACCCTGAACATTCTCCAAAAGTGATGTAACTGACTCAAAAGAGAAGAAGGAAAGAAGAGGCTGAAGAGCCTCATCCCCCACTCTTCTTCTAACAAACTGGGTGCAATTATTGATAAATCCCAAAAACATGCTGCTGGAACTAGGACGCAGGGTAGGACGAAGAAACTATAAACTGAACATACCTAGAACAAACTTTAGTATCTTTATAAGCTTATTGTAAACTATAATCACTGAACTCAGCAAAATAACTATTCTAATTTGTGCATCCCTAGTGTAAAAGCTGTATGTTAGGGACAATATTGGAGCTATTTCTGGGTAGGAAAAAACCCTAGGGACTAGAAAGGTATTAAGACCTCAAAAAAGCCTAGGGAACAGAAATGCAGAAAAGAGTCTATTTTAAGAGACATTAGGAATTTAAGAAGCAACATGGTCACTGACTGTTTAATCCCCACTCAAAGGACAACTAAAAAAATGCAGTTAATAATAATCAATACAAGGTTTTTTTACTTTCTCGAGCCCCACGTTGGGCACCATTTAGAGGTATGTCTTGGTTTGGAGACAAATTTGGGGGAAAACCCTTGTATAGGATCCTTCTGGGAAGCAAACACAAGTGGCCTCTCTTTCTAACTAGTCTGAAAAAAAACCTTTTGGAGAAAAGTGGAAAAAACTATTTTACTAAACAAATAAAGTACATACAAGTATAAAGAATGAATAATATGAAACAATAAAACCTCTCCTTCTGAAGTGAGATGGCAAATTGAGAAAGTCCTTGCCGTGGGTGTAGCTCGGCTCTCTCTCTCAGCCTCTCCTCAGTCCCAGTCCCTCCGGCGCTGCTGGAAAATGCCGAGGTCCAGACCCCGGTGGGCCGCAGGTGCAGCCCCCAGTGCTACCCTGGGTTTTCAGTCTAGAGCAGGTTTAAACAGTTCCAAGAAAAAGGAAAAAAACAGTTCAGGGAACTTCTCTGCCCTAGCTAGCTGAAACTAACTAAAAGCAAAAGAAATTTCTGTCTTGCAGTCTCTCTAAGCCTCTGCCAAACACCCCGTCCGGAGAAGAATGTGGAGGAGTCAGGCAGTTTTCTCAAAACAAACTCCGCGCTTCTCCTTGCTCTTAGAACCAGTCTGAAAGGCACAGGACTCAACACACAGCACAAACAGAACAGACGATTGGGGATACAAACATCATAAAGTTACTCTAGGACAGTTGTTTAATCATGGTTCATCATTTCCACCTGGCCACTAGATTGAGGGTGGTATGGGGTGTGCAATTCCCAGTCTATTCCTAAGTGGTGACTTACTTGCTGCACAATTTTTGAAATAAAGTGTGGCCCTCTGTAGGGGTTTTAGTGTTAATATTTTTGTGGGAGGGAGAGATTAGGAAAAAAATGAACAAAGCAGGCTTAAGCTTAAATATGAACAAAAAATGGTTTTATTAACACACACTAAAATAATAGAAAAAAAACTAAAACAGAATGAAACTTTAAAAACACGCTTCTTTCCTTTTACAGACTATTAATTTTCTTATTGAACAACATAGAAAGACACAACTGAGGGTTTTCAGTCAGTTTCACTACTTAGACATAACTACTCATTACTTAGGAGAAGAGTCCTTCTAAGATCTTTTTATGAAGACGTTTGCTATAAGACAAAATAGTCAAATGCTTTCTGTTACACAATCTGCTGCCGCCTGGAGTTTTCACAGACTGTGGTGTTCTATCCGCAGAGCTTCTCCGTGTATCTGGGGAACTATTTACGAATACTTCTTCTGATCTAAAATTATCTTTGTCTTAAAGGGCTGAGACCTCGTTTTTGACCCTGGAGCGGGGGTTTCAAAGTTCCCAAATAAATCTCTATTACACCAGTCCTTAATTTTGATTAGAATAGCATTCTACCCAAATAATACTGTGAAAAGTGCATATTATATGGCTCTACGCAAGATATTTACTATATGTTTTGTGTTGTGTTAATTGTTGGCGTTGTATTAATATTTTGATAGTATAGTAGATGAAGTTTTGTAGATAAAATGTAGTTTTTATGTACCAACCACAGGAAAATGTAAATCTTTCAGAGAAAAAAGAATTTACTACTTCCTTATCAGAAGAGACCAACTCCTCCTGCCTCACTCAGCCCCGTGGACGCCATAGAGATTAAAGGAAAAAAGTGATACTAACCAGAGACAATTCTTTGTTTGAATGGAATTTATGCATCATGTATGAACTGTATGAATATTCAAGAGGGTATTGCTTTTAAGAGATAATCCTTTGTTAACCAGGGTCCTTCTCGGAAGTTTTTCGCTCAGGGAGGCACCCAGACGTCTGAAACTTTGTTTTTATCGTCTCGTATTGTCCTAACTCTAAAATTGTTCAATTTTTTTACTCTAATTCTATTTTTATAACCATCTTATTTACTATTAAACTTTCAAAATTTTAAAACAAGTGATTAGCGTTTTTCACAATTATGGTAGCAGAGGATTGTTAAAACACCTCACTGCCGGTGCCTCAGTGGAATCAGGGTGAGGACGGCGCGCCCTGCCCAGTTGGCAGCCTCGCTCTGTGTTCCCCTGCTGTGACTGGCAGATGCAGGTTACGATCAATGGACAAAAGGAGGCAATAAAACAAAGAAAAGGGAAAAGATTCCCTAAAACCGCGGTAGTTAGCCCCTAAGACTAAAGTGTACATGAAGACAAAGACCCAAGGACAAAGGACAGGTGAGTACTGGTCTGGGGGGGGTGGTTAAGGGGGGGATGAATGTGTGTGAATGAGAGGCAGCTGGTTATCCCAGACCTGCTAAGCGAGTGCGGAGTCTCCCATGCTGCGTTCCCATTCTTTCGTGAGAAAAACGGCCAGTAAAGAGATGAAGTGAGTGATAAGAAGAATGAGAGAACCCCCCAGGGAAACTGGGACTGCGTGTCCATCTGAACTGGGGACATTCTGTGGCTGTGTAGAACAGAGCTAGCTGGAGGTCATCTCCTGCCCTGTGCAGGGAAGAAACCAGCCACACTCTGGGAATTATACAGCCAGGATTTTTTCTTTTACCAGGACCTGATGGAGATCAATTAGGGATACCAGTTTATGAGGATCTAAAGAGAAACAAAAGAGAATTGATTGGAGGATTCCAAAAATGGGGAGATGAGGAATGGCCCCCTGAACACATACTAGAAACATATGGGCCAGCCACCTGGGCACAAGATGGGAGTTAGGGATATCGAACCCCAATTTATATGCTAAACCGTATTATAAGACTTCAGGCTGCTGTAGAGATAATAACAAACAAAACTGGTCAGGCAATGGAATTAATATCAAGGCAACAAACCCAAACAAGAGCGGCAGTGTATCAGAATAGGTTGGCTTTAGACTATTTATTAGCTGAAGAAGGGGGTGTTTGTTGAAAGTTCAATACATCAGATTGTTGTTTAAAAATAGATGACAATGGAGATGCCGTCCAGGACATAGTCAATGATATCAGAAAAATTGCCCACGTACCAGTTCAAAAGTGGGAATCAATGCTAAATACTAGCTGGTGGGATAATGTGTTGGGAGTAGAATGGTGGAAAAAGTTAGGCTTCTTCCTTTTATGCGCTACAGCTGGTCTAATATTTCTTCCTTGTTTGATCCCCTGTTTCATTCAGCTTATCACCAGTGTGGTACAAGGCATGCAATTAGTGAACATTGACCAAAAGCTGCCTACAACAACAACACCACAAAGGATGATGGTGTTAAAGAAGCAAAATAATATAGAAAACCCCTTCAAAGAAGCGAGATTGATTTGTGAAAAAAATGAGGGAATAATGAAGGCTAGAAAACAATGAATATTGCTCGAGCCAAATTAATTATAAAAAGAAAGAGGGAGGATTGTGAAAAGTGCATATTTTATGGCTCTACGCAAGATATTTACTATATGTGTTGTGTTGTGTTAATTGCTGGTGTTGTATTAATATTTTGATAGTATGGTAAATGTAGTTTTGTAGTTAAAATGTAGTTTTTATGTACCAACCACAGGAAAATGTAAATCTTTGAGAGAAAAAAGAATTTACTACTTCCTTATCAGAAGAGACCAATTTCTCCTGCCTTGTTCAGCCCTGTTGAGGCCATGGAGATTAAAAGAAGAAAGTGATACGAACCAGAGAGAATTCTTTGTTTGAATGGAATTTATGCATCATGTATGAAATGTATGAATATTCAACAGGCTATTGCTTTTAAGGGATAATCCTTTGTTTACAGGGGTCCTTCTTCGGAGCTTTTTTGCTCGGAGAGGCACCCAGATGTCTGAAATTTTGTTTTTTATTGTCTCGTATTGTCCTAACTCTAAAATTGTTCAAATTTTTTACTCTAATTCTATTTTTATAACCATCTTATTTGCTATTAAACTTTTAAAATTTTAAAACAAGTGATTGGCATTTTTCACAGGGTTTAGACCCATTTGGGTGATTTTAGGCCAAATCTGGTGGGTTTTACAGTGGATATTAAGTGCCTTTGGGTGAGTTTAAACCAAACCAGGTATTTTCAGGGTGGATTTTATGCCCTTGGGTGAGATTTAAGGGTGATTTAAAGGCATTTTTGCATGGGTTTTCAACCAGTTTGGGCAATTTTACGCCTCCTTGGTTGGATTTTAGACTCCCCTGTATGATTTTAACACTATTTAGCTGACTTAAGGCCAAATCATGGATTTAGGGTGGATTTTAGGCCCCTCTCTTATTGAAGTCTACTTTGTGGGGATTGCAAGCCTCTTTGGGTGATTTGAAGCCAAACCTGGTTGGGTTTAGGGTGGATTTTCGGCCCCTCTGGGCAATTTTTTAGACCCTTTTGTGTGATTCTTAGCTAAAATGGGCCCTTTTAGGACCATGTGTTGCCTTGGCCCCACTTTTTTCCGCTCACAGTTCCCGCCCTTTCCTTGACCCCGCCCCTTTCCCCTCACAGTTCCCGCCCTTTCCTTGACCCCGCCCTCACCATTCCGGGTTCAGAATGGGGCAGGAGGAGATGGGGGAGGAAGAGGCGGAGCGGCAGCAGCAGGAGAACAGGAGAGGAGGAATCGGGCGGCTCCAGCGCTGCCTGAACCCGCAGCACCCTCGGGAGCATCGTCCGCCATTCCGCAGGTGCCCCCCGGGGAGGGGGAGCTCTCCCCAAATATCCCGTGGCAGGGTCCCTGGGCTTCGGGTTTTTGGGGGGGGATATTTAGACCTTGCAGGGATCCAAAGCTGATCCGCAGATGGCCCTCAGGAAGACATCAGGAGCTCCCCGGGATGTGTTTTTGGGGGGTCCCATTGGTAGCAGAGCATGGTGCGGGACAAGGGGGATGAGGTTGGGCTTCCCGGGCCGGGCCCTACGAGCTCTGAGACTGGTGGGGGGACACCGGGTTTGGGGAGCCCCAGGAGAGCCGCAGCTTCCCTAAGCGGGACCCTGGAGAAAGGAGAGCCCCAGAAGCACAAAGCGGGGAGCCCGAGAAGGGGGGGAGCCCTGGGATTGCCGGGACCCCGGCAGGGGCTGCTGGGGCTGGAGGGGTGGGATGGCCGGGAAGGGGGTTTGGGGGTCTTGGTGCTGGAAGTGGCTGCTCCCAGTATGTGCCCAGTTACCCCTGCTGTGTGGTTCGACTTTCCTCAGCACTCCCAATATGAGCCCAGTCACTCCCATTATGGGCCTGGTCACTTCCTCTCATTCCTTGTCATTCCCTATTATGATTTCATTTACTCCCAGCATGGTCCCAGTTCCTCTCAGGTACTTCCACATTTGTCCAGTGTGTTCCCAGTTCTCCCAGTTGCCCCTAGCATAGTCCTAGGCACTCCCAGGATGATCCCAGTCTCTCCCAGCAGGGCCCCAGTCACTCCCACTTGCTCCCAATGTCCCCAGCATGGCCCCAGCTGCCCCCAGCACAGAGCCAGTCTCTCCCAGTTTGCATCCCAGTCACCACCTCTATGGTCTCCGACACTCCCAGTATATCCCAGTGTCCCTAGACATTCTCATAGTCATTCCCAGGCACTCCCAGTTACCTCAGTTTGGTTCACTTGCCCCCAGTTTTATCCCAGTTGCTCCCAGTTCCTCCCCATGTGTCCCCACTTGGCTGCCAACATGGGCCTGATATCTCCCAGTAACCCCCAGTCAGAGTCCATTGACACCCACTCTAATCCCAGTATGATTGTAGTGACTCCCAGTGTGATGCCAGTCACTTCCAACCTAATTCCAGTCACTCTCTGTCACTCGCAGTCTAATGCCAGTTGTTCCCAGCGTTATCTCAGTTTCTCCATTTCAATGCCAGCATGACCCCAGTAGCCTCCAGTATAATCCCAGTCACTCCCTGTCTCTCCCAGTATATCCCAGTCACAGCCAGCATGCTCCCAGTCACTCCCACCTCATCCCAGGTGCTCTCATCATGATTCCAGTTGCTCACAAAAACTTCTATTGAATCCCAGTATGATTCCCATCACCCTTAGTTTGATCCCAGTTCTCCCCAGCATGGACCCAGATCTTCCCATGGTTATCCCGGTATGATCCCAGTTGCCCCAGCATAGTTCCACTTGTTCCCAGCTCCTGCCAGTATGATCCCAGTTTCCCCTGGAATAGTCCCAGTCCCTCTCAGCATGGTCCCAGTCACGCCCAGTTGCCCCCAGTGTAGATCCAGTCACTCCCAGTTTCCTGTAGCATGGTCCCAGTCATTCCCAGCATGGTCCCCGCTGTTCCCAGTGTTGTTCCAGTCCCCCCCAGTATGGTTCCAGACACTCCCAGTATATCCCAGTTGCACTCAACATGTTCATCATCTCTTGAAGTGGGTGTACACCCACCCCACACCTTTTCACCTTTCTTTGTTGAACAATTAGAACAGGAACAAAATGTGTGTTTTGGAGCAAAAGGAATCAGGTGAAACTTTGAACTGCCTATATGTTTTACCATCACTCAGGGTCTGCTGCTGCTGAAGGGCCTCTTTATCACAGTGAGGGCTTGAAGAGCCTCTTCTGGATGAGGCTTTCCATGTTTATCTGAGAGGAAAGAAGGTTTAACTCCTGTTAGCCAAATCAGTTAGTGCAAGTGACTTGCTTTTAATTTTAGAAAATTGCTGTTGACTTTAAGAGGAGTTGGCATGAGTGAAATCTCAAAGGTGGCTGTTAGTAAATTTTAGCATGAAAATGCTTTGTTGAAATGCTGTAACTGAAATGGTAGGATTTTTGGGAGAGAAAAATAAATATCTTGGTGCTTGCCTTTTTCGTTGGAGGGTAAAAACAGCATGTAAATTATTATAAATTTTAAACAGAAGAAATTATCAAATTAAACCAAATTTTTAAATATCACATAGCATTATATTGTAACTTCAATGCACACCTGCAAAGAAGAGAGTTTACTATTGTTAGGACTAAACTGTTGAGAGTATTTAAAAACAGTATTAGAATGGATATTTGTTTTAATGGTGACTATTTGTTGTGTCCGATTGTTGAAAGCATAATTTTGTGGTGAGTCCTTTCTGGGTTTTTTCTGACTGTTGATCATCTGCATTCCCAGGGGCAGTGGGCTGTGGCAGGCGTGGCTGGGAGGGACGCCCGCCGCTCCCCGCGGCCATCCTGCCCATGCTCTGCTCTCCGGTCCCGGTGTGGGGGGCGCGGCGCTGCTCGGGGCCCCCTCAGGATGGGGTTACTCGTGGGAAGCGTAGAATAAGGACTTTACAATTAGAAATTGTACAGCAGGTATGTTTTCTGTCCAGCTGGGACACACGGGGGGATGTCTCCTCCAAACCGTGCGTACCTGGTCAGAGCAAGGTCCAGGTTTAAATACACATTGATCCCACAAACCCACACCTCCCCACCCGCCCATTCCCCGCCTTCTCTCGCTTTGTATTCTAATTAGCTGTCACAGCTCCTGGTGCTCCTGAGCTGGGCTCTTGGGAGGAAGGCCGATGTCTTCCTCAGGTTGATCTTCGCTTCTGGGCAGGCACGGTGGAGGTTTGGCTCTTTTTCAGGTCACTTTGCTCCTGCCAAAAATTAGGAGCTTGATTTTGCTGGATTCAAGCCACAAAGTTCTGCTTTGTCTATTTGTGACAAATCCCTAGGTCCCACTTTGCTGAGTTCCAACATTATACATCTTACCTGTATGACTTCTACTTAGTAACCACCTAACAACCAGGCTTAATAGCAAATCTTCTATGTGTTCTCAGTACAAGCTGTTTGTCTACTTCTACAAAATCACCAAAAGCTACTTCTAAAATCTTGTATTTTTATATTCCTAAACATCCTCCATATCACGTGTAGTTAGGTTTTTCTCTGGTACAGTATCAGCGTACGAGGGCCCGCAGCAGACGGGAGTTGGGGCTGTTGTAGGAGCGGTGGCAGTGGCTGGTAGGGCTTTCCCAGCTTACAAGATGTTGGCCACGCTTTCCCGGGTGAATTTTGCTGTGGTGGGGGAGGCAGGGAACGCGGTGCCGCTTCTGTTCTGCTTTGTAGTTGCCTGAGGCTTCGCACGCTCCCCTCTCTTGCCGTCTCTGTCGCTGCTGCTGCGCTTTCGCAGAGGCTGGGCTGAGAGGGGGCACGCCGCTAGGAAGGGTCTCCCCGGCCCCGACCACCCGCCCCACTCGGCTCTGGCTGAGGCCACATGGTGCGGGGCAGCAACAGCATTTTGGGATATTGTCAGGGTCCCCTCTTGTAGTCATGCACCCCCCACTCCCGAGTCAGCATTTCTGGATAAGGAAAAGGGTTTCACTTGACATGAAACATAAGGAAACCAAACTAGAAAGTTCTGTGTATTTCTCTTTGTAATTGGCTCAATGCCAAGGGAGAAGCACCTGTTGGACCTTGTCACTGTCCTTCAAAGTTTGTACCTTTCCTTACTGGCAATATGCCAGTGGAACCCACCTAGACTATTAAGTACTAAAGGGATTACACAAAAGAACCAAAGAGCTTTTTTGGGACTGCCGTAACAGTGTCAGGATGGTCTCTGCACTGTGGTCGACTTGCATTTTATTTTTCTGTTTATGTTTACTATTTTCCTTTGTTAAACCTTCTGTTTTACAAAGCATGTCCGGGGAAGTTGTCACGCTCCATGATTTAAGCCATTTCCCTGAAAGCTGGCAGGATGTGATGTCCCGCAGTCCCGGGTGCCGGCAGCGCCGGCCGGGTCTCCCATTCTCTCGGGTGCTGACTGCTGCGCTTGCAGAAACTCCGCTGCACAGAGACCACCTCCAGCCCACACGAAGGGAAGCACAAATGGAGACAGCCCAGCCCCCATTCACTGCGGGGAGAAGGACAGACATGAGCTGATGCCCCAAATTCCCACAGAAAATGAGGACACACACCACCCGCCCCTTCCATAGCGGAGGAGCAGCAGCGAGGAGAGGAGGGCAGAGATGAGCTGATCCCCTCATCCCCACCATATACCTTGATCCTAGCCAAGGGCAAAAACAAAGGTGCGGAGACCCCACCAGAAACTCCGCTCCAGAGACCTCCTCCAGCCCATGGCCAAGGACAGCACGAACAGAAACGACCCAGCCCCCATCCATTGGGGACGAGGAGGACAGACATGACCTGACCCCCCAGAGTGGAGGATGGAGATGAACCTGGCCCCCCTCAGTAAGCTGAGGAGGACGGAGAGCACCCGGTGCCTCTGTCCCTCTCACGCCAGGGGATTCTCAGGAGGTCACCCCAATGAATGGAGGGAGACAGGGACCATCCGACCCCCCACATTTAAGGGAAGAGGACAGAGAGGAAGAGTGATAAGAGGGAGAGTGATCCTCCCTGGGCCTCCTCAGATCTGTGATAGTCGGAGAGCCCCGAAAAAGGGTGGGGGGGAAGCAAGAGAGTGGCAGAGAGATTAAGTAGAAAAATCCAGGGATGATTCTCAGCACAGCTCTGCGCTTGGCTTTTTGCAGTCATTCTTCTCCCTCAGCCTTGCTTCCTTCTCCCTAGACCTGGGATCACTGGACAGTGGTGTCACCTGAGCCTCAGCTCAAGGTCCCTGAGCTCAACTCAGGGCCCAAAGTTCCCCTCAGGAGGCACATTC
Organism: Hirundo rustica; assembly: GCF_015227805.2. Classification (NCBI taxonomy): domain Eukaryota; kingdom Metazoa; phylum Chordata; class Aves; order Passeriformes; family Hirundinidae; genus Hirundo; species Hirundo rustica. The sequence goes on along the minus strand of NW_026690299.1, from coordinate 206 downwards.
ATGGAATCGGGGCTGGGTGTAAGGTCAGCGTTAAACGTGGCCTTGGGTTTAGGGCTGTGGCTTTAGGAAGGGTCTGGAACTGGGGCTGGATTTGAGGTTAGGGTTGTGAAAAAAGCCAATCACTTGTTTTGAAATTTCAAAAGTTCAATAGTAATAAAAATGGTTACAAAAATCGAATTAGGGTAATAAAGAAATTGAACAATTAG
>NW_026690298.1:20831-51591 GCF_015227805.2 Hirundo rustica | reverse complement strand
AAATTCACCAAATCAAACAGAAACATGCAGAGAATAAAGAAAAAAAACCTAAAAAACCCGATACAACAAAAAACAAAAAAAACAGCACACACACACACACACAAAAAAAAAAAAGGCAACAAAAACCAAACCAAAAAACCCTTGAAATGCCCCGAAATATTTTTAAAAAATCCCCCCAAAAATCCCCTAAATTCTGCCCAGAATTCCGAAAATCCCTGAAAATTCCCAGAATTTCCTACACTTGCTCTTCATGAAGGGCTGCAGCAGGTAGGACTTGCCGGTGCTGGAGATGCCGCCTACCAAGAACTTGAAGAGGAAATCTGGAAAAAAAATTCCCTTGTTTGGACCCAAATTTTTAAGATTTCCTACTTTTGGACCTAAAATTCCCCAAATTTCCCATGTTTGGATACAAAATTCCTCCAAAGTCCTCTCTAGAGATCTCAAAATTCCCACACTTGGAGCTGAAATTCCCCAAATTCCTGCATTTTCCTTAAAATTAAAAAAAATTCCCAATAGAAAACCCAAAATTGCCCCATTTAGACCCCAAGAATTCCCCATACAGAGCCCAAAATTAAAAAAAAAAATTCCCTTGAAGGATCCCAGAATTCCCCTAAAGAGATGCTGAGACCCCGCAGACCCCCAATGACCCTTTATTGGCTCCCCCAGACCCCTATAGAGCCTCTAGAGCACCCCGAGACCACCCCAAATCCCCTATAGGGACTCCCTGAGCCCCTAGAGACCCCCCCAGATCCCCCACAGGGACACCCAGGACCCCTGGACCCTCTATAGATCCCCCAGAGATCCCCTATAGCGCCCTCAGACGCTCTCCGGCGACCTCTAGACCCCCCCAAATCCCCCATAGGGACCCACAGACACCCCCAGACCTCCCCGGAACCGCTAGAGGCTCCCCAGACCCCTATAGATCCCCAATAGACCCCTCAAACCCACAAAGCCCCTAGAGAGACCCCCCGACCCCATTTAGGGACCCCCCGAGCCCCTTTACGGACTCCTCTGGACCCTCTAGAGATGCCTCAGACCCCTAGAGAGCCCCTATAGACCCCCATAAACCCCTTAGCGACCTCCAGACCGCCCCAAATCCCCTAGAGAACCCCCAAATCCCCTAGAGAGACCCCCAGGTCCACTCAGACCCCTCAGGATCCCCGAGAGATCCCCCATTGCCCCACCGTAGGTCTCAGACACGCGGGAGCCCCGTCGGGGACCAGGAGCAAAGATGGCGGCACTCCGGGGAAGCAACTTCCGAGCAGTCTGCGCATGCGCCGGAGACAACGCGCCAGCAGATAGGCGGGGCTCAAGGGAGAAGAGAGCTGCGGCCAATGAAAGGGCAGGGAAGGAATGAAATGAGGCGGGCTCAGGGAAAGCGCAGGGCCTGGCAGGGGAAAGGGGCGGGGTCAAGGAAAGGGCGGGAAGGAGGAGGAGAGTGGGCGTGGCCAAGGGGACGCGCCCTCCTACAAGGGCTCGCTTTGCCCTAAAATCACCCAAAAGGGTCTGAAATCTCCGGCACCGAGACCGAGATCAGCACCAGAACCGACACCAGCACCAAGGCTGAGACCGACACCGGAACCGAGACCGGCACCGCTCTGGCACCGGCACTGGGACCGAGACCGAGACCAAAACCGGCACCAGAACCGGTGCAGGGACCAAGACTGACACCAAGAGCGACACTGGGACCGGCACCGGGAATGCTTTGGAACCGGCACCGGCGGCGGGAGCGCTCCAGGACTGCTCCAGGACTGCGGCCAGAACCGAGACCGGGAGCACCCCAGGACTGAGACCAAGAGCGGCACCGGAAACCAGCACCGAGACTGGAACTGCTCCGGGACCGAGACTGAGATTGGCACTGGGAGCACTCCGGGACCAAGACCGGCACCGGCTCCGGTACCGGGAACGCTCCGAGACCGAGTCCGAGACCGAGATTGAGACCAGGAGTGGAACGGGAACCGGCACCGGCACCAAGAATGGCACCGCTCCGGGATCGAGATCGACACCGGGACCGGAATCAGCACCGGGAGCGCTCCGGGACTGAGACTTGAGACTGGAGGCGGCACCGGGACGGGGATCGGACCCCGAATCGCTCCGGGATTGGCTCCAGGATCGCTCCGGGACCGCCGCGTTCGCTCCGGGCAGTTTTGGCCGCACACCCGGGCGGGACTGGGAGGGAGCCCTGGGCCGGGCGGGACCGCCTCGGTTCGCGTCGTTCCGCTGCAGCCATCCCGCTCCATATGATCCCAGTTTGTATGATCCCAGTCTCTGTGGTTCTGATCCATGCGCTGCCAGCCTGTGAAATCCCAGTCCGTGTGATCCCAGTGTGTACAATCCCAGCCTACAAGGTGCCAGTCCGCATGATCCCAGTCTGTCTGGTCCTGCATGGCACACACTCCAGGGGTGCCAGTCTCGGTGCCAGGCCCGGGTTCAGTCCCGGCCTCAGTCTCGGTCTCGGATCAGTGCCGGTCCCAGTGTCGGTACCACTGCCTGTCTTGGTCCCGGAGTGCTCTCAGTGCCAATCTCATTCTCGGTCCCAGTACCAGAGCGGTGCCAGTCTCGGTGCTGGTTCCGGTGCCGGTCTTGGTCTCAGTCTTGGTCCCAGTTCCAGTTCTGTTGCCGGTTTCAGTCTTGGTCTCGGTCTCAGTCCCGGTGCCTGTGCAGTGCTGGTCTCAGTTCTGTCGTTGGTTCTGGTCCTAGTGTTGATCCGGCTCCCGGAGCAGTGTCGGTGTCGGTTCTGGTGTCGGTTCTGGTCCCAGTGTTGGTCTCAGTGCCGGTCCCAGAGCAGCGCCGCTCTTGGTGCCAGGCTCAGATCTGGTGTCGGTCTGAGTCTTGGTGCTGGTGCCGGTTCTGGTGCTGATCTTGGTCTTGGTCTCTGTCTCGGTTGTGGTCACGGAGATTTTAGGCCAGTTTGGGTGATTTTAGGCAAAACTGGGGATGCTTAGGGGGGATTTTAGGCACCTTTGATTGATTTTTGGCCAAACCTGGTGGGTTTTAGGGTGGATTTTAGGTAATTTTGGATTATTTTAGTCCCATTTGGTTGATTTTAGGCCAAATCTGGTGGGGTTTAGTCCAATTTGGGTGATTTTTGGATAAGCAAGGCAGTTTTACGGTGGATTTTAGATAATTTTAGATGAATTGAAGCCTATTTGCTTAGGGTTTAGACCCATTTGGGTGATTTTAGGCCAAATCTGGTGGGTTTTACAGGGGACTTTAGGTCCCTTTGGGTGATTTTAAGCCAAACCAGGTATTTTCAGGGTGGATTTTACGACCTTTGGTGAGATTGAAGTGTGATTTGAGGGCATTTTTGTGTGGGTTTTTGTGAAAAGAGCATATTATATGGCTCTACGCAAGATATTTACTATATGTATTATGTTGTATTGATTAGTAATGTTGTATTAATATTTTGATAGTATGGTAAATGTAGTTTTTTTAGTTAAAATGTAGTTTTTATATACGAACCATAGGAAAATGTAAATCTTTCAGAGAAAAAAAATTATGACTTCCTTATCAGAAGAGACCAACTTCTCCTGCCTTGCTCAGACCCAAAAAGACACCACAGAGATTAAGGGGAAAAAAGTGACACTAACCAGAGAGAATTCTTTGTTTGAATGGAATTTATGCATCAAGTATGAAATGTATGAATATTCAACAGGCTATTGCTTTTAAGAGATATTCCTTTGTTAACGGGGTCCTTCTTCAGAGCTTTTTGCTCGGGAAGGCACCCAGACATCTGTTACTTTGTTTTTATTGTCTCGTATTGTCCTAACCCTAATTGTTCAATTTCTTTATTACCCTAATTCGATTTTTATAACCATTTTTATTAATATTAATCTTTCAAAATTTTAAAACAAGTGATTGGCGTTTTTCACAACCCTGACCTCAAATCCAGCCCCAGTTCCAGACCCTTCCTAAAGCCGCAGCCCTAAACCCAAGGCCACGTTTAACGCTGACCTTACACCCAGCCCCGATTCCATGAATGTGCCTCCTGAGGGGAACTTTGGGCCCTGAGTTGAGCTCAGGGACCTTGAGCTGAGGCTCAGGTGACACCATTGTCCAGTGATCCCAGGTCTAGGGAGAAGGAAGCAAGGCTGAGGGAGAAGAATGAATGCAAAAAGCCAAGCCCAGAGCTGTGCTGAGAATCATCCCTGGATTTTTCTACTTAATCTCTCTGCCACTCTCTTGTTTCCCCCCCACCCTTTTTCGGGGCTCTCCGACTATCACAGATCTGAGGAGGCCCAGGGAGGATCACTCTCCCTCTTATCACTCCTCCTCTCTGTCCTCTTCCCTTAAATGTGGGGGGTCGGATGGTCCCTGTCTCCCTCCATTCATTGGGGTGACCTCCTGAGAATCCCCTGGCGTGAGAGGGACAGAGGCACCGGGTGCTCTCCGTCCTCCTCAGCTTACTGAGGGGGGCCAGGTTCATCTCCATCCTCCACTCTGGGGGGTCAGGTCATGTCTGTCCTCCTCGTCCCCAATGGATGGGGGCTGGGTCGTTTCTGTTCGTGCTGTCCTTGGCCATGGGCTGGAGGAGGTCTCTGGAGCGGAGTTTCTGGTGGGGTCTCCGCACCTTTGTTTTTGCCCTTGGCTAGGATCAAGGTATATGGTGGGGATGAGGGGATCAGCTCATCTCTGCCCTCCTCTCCTCGCTGCTGCTCCTCCGCTATGGAAGGGGCGGGTGGTGTGTGTCCTCATTTTCTGTGGGAATTTGGGGCATCAGCTCATGTCTGTCCTTCTCCCCGCAGTGAATGGGGGCTGGGCTGTCTCCATTTGTGCTTCCCTTCGTGTGGGCTGGAGGTGGTCTCTGTGCAGCGGAGTTTCTGCAAGCGCAGCAGTCAGCACCCGAGAGAATGGGAGACCCGGCCGGCGCTGCCGGCACCCGGGACTGCGGGACATCACATCCTGCCAGCTTTCAGGGAAATGGCTTAAATCATGGAGCGTGACAACTTCCCCGGACATGCTTTGTAAAACAGAAGGTTTAATAAAGGAAAATAGTAAACATAAACAGAAAAATAAAATGCAAGTCAACCACAGTGCAGAGACCATCCTGACACTGTTACGGCAGTCCCAAAAAAGCTCTTTGGTTCTTTTGTGTAATCCCTTTAGTACTTAATAGTCTAGGTGGGTTCCACTGGCATATTGCCAGTAAGGAAAGGTACAAACTTTGAAGGACAGTGACAAGGTCCAACAGGTGCTTCTCTCTTGGCATTGAGCCAATTACAAAGAGAAATACACAGAACTTTCTAGTTTGGTTTCCTTATGTTTCAGGTCAACTGAAACCCTTTTCCTTATCCAGAAATGCTGACTCGGGAGTGGGGGGTGCATGACTACAAGAGGGGACCCTGACAATATCCCAAAATGCTGTTGCTGCCCCGCACCATGTGGCCTCAGGCAGAGCCGAGTGGGGCGGGTGGTCGGGGCCGGGGAGACCCTTCCTAGCGGCGTGCCCCCTCTCAGCCCAGCCTCTGCGAAAGCGCAGCAGCAGCGACAGAGACGGCAAGAGAGGGGAGCGTGCGAAGCCTCAGGCAACTACAAAGCAGAACAGAAGCGGCACCGCGTTCCCTGCCTCCCCCACCACAGCAAAATTCACCTGGTAAAGCGTGGCCAACATCTTGTAAGCTGGGAAAGCCCTACCAGCCACTGCCACCGCTCCTACAACAGCCCCAACTCCCGTCTGCTGCGGGCCCTCGTACGCTGATACTGTACTAGAGAAAAACCTAACTACACGTGATATGGAGGATGTTTATGAATATAAAAATACAAGATTTTAGAAGCAGCTTTTGGTGATTTTGTAGAAGTAGAGAAACAGCTTGTACTGAGAACACATAGAAGATTCGCTATTAAGCCTGGTTGTTAGGTAGTTACTAAGTAGAAGTCATACAGGTAAGATGTATAATGTTGGAACTCAGCAAAGCGGGACCTAGGGATTTGTCACAAATAGACAAAGCAGAACTTTGTGGCTTGAATCCAGCAAAATCAAGCTCCTAATCATTGGCAAGCACAAAGTGACCTGAAAAAGAGCCAAACCTCCACTGTGCCTGCCCAGAAGCGAAGATCAACCTGAGGAAGACATCGGCCTTCCTCCCAAGAGCCCAGCTCAGGAGCACCAGGAGCTGTGACAGCTAATTAGAATACAAAGCGAGAGAAGGCGGGGAATGGGCGGGTGGGGAGGTGTGGGTTTGTGGGATCAATGTGTATTTAAACCTGGACCTTGCTCTGACCAGGTACGCACGGTTTGGAGGAGACATCCCCCCGTGTGTCCCAGCTGGACAGAAAACATACCTGCTGTACAATTTCTAATTGTAAAGTCCTTATTCTACGCTTCCCACGAGTAACCCCATCCTGAGGGGGCCCCGAGCAGCGCCGCGCCCCCCACACCGGGACCGGAGAGCAGAGCATGGGCAGGATGGCCGCGGGGAGCGGCGGGCGTCCCTCCCAGCCACGCCTGCCACAGCCCACTGCCCCTGGGAATGCAGATGATCAACAGTCAGAAAAAACCCAGAAAGGACTCACCACAAAATTATGCTTTCAACAATCGGACACAACAAATAGTCACCATTAAAACAAATATCCATTCTAATACTGTTTTTAAATACTCTCAACAGTTTAGTCCTAACTGTAGTAAACTCTCTTCTTTGCAGGTGTGCATTGAAGTTACCATATAATGCTATGTGATATTCAAAATTTTGGTTTAATTTGAACATTTTTTCTGCATAAAACTCATAATCATTTACGTGGTGTTTTTACCCTCCAAAGAAAAAGGCAAGCACCAAGATATTTATTTTTCTCTCCCAAAAATCCTACCATTTCAGTTACAGCATTTCAACAGAGCATTTTCATGCTAAAAATTACTAACAGCCACCTTTCAGATTTCACTCATGCCAACTCCTCTTAAAGTCAACAGCAAATTTCTAAAACTAAAAGCAAGTCACTTGGACTAACTGATTTGGCTAACAGGAGTTAAACCTTCTTTCCTCTCAGATAAACATGAAAAGCCTCATCCAGAAGAGGCTCTTCAAGCCCTCACTGTGATAAAGAGGCCCTTCAGCAGCAGCAGACCCTGAGTGATGGTAAAACATATAGGCAGTTTAAAGTTTCACCTGATTCCTTTTGCTCCAAAACACACATTTTGTTCCTGTTCTAATTGTTCAACAAAGAAAGGTGAAAAGGTGTGGGGTGGGTGTACACCCCCCTCAAGAGTCTTGGCTGCTCTCATGTTCTTCTGTTTTTCTAAGTAAAAGATTGTCAGTAGGAAGACAATTTACCCACCACCTTATGTAAACTCCAGGATCCAAACCTTTGGGAGACATCAGAGGCAGAAAGATGTGTGTTTTGATTGAAATGGTTTTAAGTCAAATTGTTTACTGTTTTCTAGTGTTAAGTTGGAACTTGTAACTTCTGAGCAATTAACCTGTGACATGCTAGCCTGGCAAATTGTGATATTGGTGGATTTCACCCAACACCTCCTAGACGTGGATGCTGCAGCTCCAACAATACACAAGACACATCACTGGCTAGGAAAGCTGAGTTTATCAAAGTGAGTAAAAAGCCTCATTCAAATTAAATTCATACTGTCTTTGTTGTCCTACCTGCAAGGCGCCTGCAAGAAGGATGACTAAGAACACTTACTTTTTAAATTATAACTGAAAGAGTGATTTGTCATAGCTCATCTATTAGCTAGACAAGATAAATCTGGTCCTAGCAGACCCAACTCGGCTGACCTGGCTTGTTCCAGAAGTCCCAAGGTGAATGGGAGAGCTCGTGCAGACACCTCAACCAGTCACAGGCAGTGCAGAGAGCAGACATATCGCTGGTCAAGGAGCTGGGCAGGGCTGAGACCCAGACCTACGAGTGTCTGGAACCGGCAGTTTTGAACCTCCTGTATAAGGCATTTCTGAACAATAAAATGTGCTGTTTGTCTCATGATCAAGAGGTCTCGAGTCATGGTTTCTGTCACCCTACCCAAAACCTCCTCACATTACAGTGGGATTCAGCCCTTTTGGGTTAAAATTGAGTTGTTCGCAGTGGGATTTGAGTGGTTTTGAGGTGACAGATTGATCCCTCCTGGCTTTTGGAGTGCAAAGAGATGGAGAACACTGCATCAAATCCCCCAAGAAGACACAAATCCTGCAGAATATGGCCCCAAATCCTAAATTCCCCCTCAAATACCTGTGTAATGGTGGGATCTAGACATCTTTGAACAATTTCTTTCTTTTCAACCCTGTTCTGGCTGGTTTTAAGGGATGAAGATGAATCAGAAGAAAATGAAGGCCAAAACAAAAGGATCAGCAGCCAGGTGTCTTCCCAACACGGATCACAGGGAATGTGGGTCACCAGGGCACAACGTGGGTCCTCCAGTGGGGGATGCAGCTGGAGCAGCACACAAAGCTCTTCCTGCACTGGGGGCACTCACAGGGCTTCCCTTAGAGGTGTCTCTCTTGGTGTTGGGTCAAGGCTGAGCCCTGTGAGAAGCTCTTCCCACACTGGGGACACTCACAGGGCCTCTCCCTGCTGTGCATGTGCTGGTGCCTGACGAGGGTGGAGTTCTGCTTGAAGCCCTGCCCGCAGTCAGGGCAGTGGAAGGGCCTCTCTCTGTGAATCCGCTGGTGAAGGAGGAGACTGCTGCTGATCCGAAATCCCTTCCCACACAGAACATTTGTAGGGCCTCTCCCTGGTGTGGATCATTTGGTGGACAATAAGGCTGGAGCTCTGGCTGAAGCTTTTGCCACATTCCCCACACTTGTACGACTTCTGCCCAGTGTGGATGTTCTGGTGCTGGGTCAGGTTGAAGCTGCTACTGAAGCTCATCCCACATTCCCCACACTTGTAAGACCGTTCCCCAGTGTGGATTCTCTGTGTTCTATCAGGCTGGAGCTCCTACTGAAGCTCTTCCCACATTCCCCACACTTGTGGGGTCGTTCCCCAGTGTGAATCCTCTGGTGATGGATCAGGATGAACCTCTTGCTGAAGCTCTTTCTACACTCCAATCACTTGTGGGGATTCTCCCCATCATGAAGCTGCTCATGGACCACCAGGTCTGAGCTCTGGCTCCATCTCTGGTCGCCTTCCTGGCACAGGGTGGCTCTTTCCTCCTCAGATTCTTGTGATCTGCCCTTGCAGCCCCTCCTCCTGCGGAATCTCAGGGGCTGTTCCTCCCCATCAGATTCCTGTGCTGTGGAGCTGCTCAAAACGGCCTCTTCCACGAGGATCTGCTGTGGGGATTTGTCCTCCCTGGTCTCCATGCTCAGCTCCTTGTCTGGGGGAGGAAGGACAAGGAGAGGATGGGATTTGCCTCCGTGCCAGAGGGAAGGGGAAGGAGATCCCCTCAGTGCGTCCCCGGCAGGACGGCGTCGGCTGCGGGGTTGTCCTGGTCAGTTTCACGACTGGGTGTGGCTCTGGACGCTTCCCTTGGAGCGTCTCCAAGGCATGGAACGTTGGAGCTGCCCCCAGCTGTGGTGTCACTGAGAGGGGAACCTTGGAGCTGCCAGCACGGTGATGTCCCCGAGAGGGGAACGCTGGGGCTGTGCCACTCCTGGCCCGGCCCCAAGAGCTCTGGCAGCACCTGGAGGAGACACCAAGGCTGAGCTGGGAGGGAGGCAGCAGGATCATGGAGTGCAGGCCCCTGCCCTGCACAGACAGGCCAAGAGTGGCAGCCTGGGCATCCCCGGGAGCGGTGTGCAAAGGCTCCTGGAGCTGCTGCAGCCTCGGAGCTGTGAGCATTGCAGTGGCTGCAGAGCTCTGGGGAAAGGCCCCGGCCCTGGCTTGGGGCTCAGCCGGTGGCCCAGGGAGCAAATGAACTTGCAGCTTGTGGCCCAGAGCAGGGAAGAGCAGGGGCAGTGCTGGCTGGGAGAGCCTCTGGGCAAGGGCCTGCAGCACCAGGACACAGGTGTACCTCAGTTCCTGAGTATTTATTCGTCTTAGTTGTCTCTTTTCAAGATTTCCTTGAAGATTAATTGAGCTGGCTTCCATCCCTTTCCCTGTGCTTCTTGTCATCCCATTCACATTTTGCTTTTCACATGCTTTCCAAATTTTCCCTTTTTCTTTTTGAGCTGGCATGTCTTCAGTTTCTATTCCTCTCTTTCTTATATTTAACTTTCCTGTATGATTTCAGCATTTGAATTGGAGTCCTTTTGGAGAGTGTTGGTCCATTTCACTGCCTCTCATTTCATCTCAGTCCATTTGGTTTCATTCCAACCGGTTCCATATTTTCTTGGTTGTTTTCATTCGCACTGTTTTTCATCATAGCTCCTTTCCTGAGTATTTGACTTTGTTCTTTGTTTACAAGATTTCATTCCCTTTCCCGAAAGGAAGACATTCCTTAAAGAAGTGGGAAGGACATCTTGTAATTCCAATGAAGATTAATTGGGCAGGCTCCCATTCCTTTCCCTGTACTTCTTATCGTTCCATTCACTCTTTGCTTTTCACATGCTTTCAAAATTTTCCCTTTTTCGTTTTAATCTTGCATGTCTTCAGTTCCTTTTCCTCTCCCTTGATTTACCTTTCTTGCCTGATTGCAGCATTTGAATTGGTGTACTTTTGGCAAGTGTTTGTCCTTTTCAGTGCCCCTCATTTCGTCTCAATCCCATTGGTCTCAACCTCTCCAGTTCCATATTTTCTTCATTGTTTTCATTCCCACAGTTCCTCATCGTATCTCCTTTCTTGAGTGTTTGTTCGACTTTGTTCTCTGTTTTCAAGATTTCATTCCTTTTTCTGAAAGGAAGACTTTCTTTTCATGAAAGGGAATGAAATTTTGTGATTTCAATGAAGATTAATTGGCCAAGCTTCCCTCCCTTTCCCTGCACTTCTTCATGTCCCATTCTCTCTTTGCTTTTGAAGTGCAAAAGTTCAAAATTTCCCTATTTTCATCCTAAACTTGAGTTCTACAATTCATTTTCCTCTCCTTCTTTTATTTCCCTTGCTTGCCTGATTGCAGCTTTTGAATTTGGCGAATGTTGGTCAGTTTCACTTCCCCTCAATTCATCCCAGTCCAGTTGGTCTCAATCCCTCTGGTTCTGATTTTTCTCAGTTGTCTTCATTCGCACTGTTCTTCATCATATCTCATTTCTTGAGTGTTTGTTCGACTTTGTTCTCTGTTTTCAAGATTTCATTCCCTTTCCCAAAAAGAAGACTTTCCTTAAGGAAGACAGAATGAAATCTTGCCATTTCAATGAAGATTAATTGGGCAGATTTCCATCCCTTTCCCTGCACTTCTTGTCATCCCATTCCCTCTTTGCTTTTCGCATGCTTTCAAAATTTTCCCTTTTTCATTTTAAGCTTGTGTCATAGGTTAGTACAGTTTGGTTTTTTAGTTATAGAAGAATGTAGAATAATTCTCCGGGTCAGGACCTGGGAATTGCTTTGGAAGAGACAACGACCTATCAGAGTGTTTGTTGGAATATTGGCGTCTCTTCTGACCACTGAAATTGTTAGCTGTGACTTTGGGAAGTACCATGTAAAACCCTGTGAATTTCCTGTGGGTGGGTCCTTTTTCTTCTTCTTTTGGCCCAAGAGAGACAGGTAACATCGAGCTGCTCCTGCTGCTCCCCCGTTTTGGGGGGGAGCTGGCCTGAGGCCTGGCCGGATTCCATCAGCTCCCAGGTGAAGGAGGGGAAGGAGAGGTTGCTGTTCTACAACAGCTACTTTCTTCAGACTTCCCTGGAGCAGGGAGAGATCTCTGCTGGGCCCCTGATAAGAGCTATGGGCACCATTTGGGCTGAAGCCACCCTGATTTACACTGAGGGGTGCGCTGAGGAGGCATTTATGATCCTGCCTGGTCTTTTTGTGATTCCAGACTGCCCGAGTGCTCTGATCTCTGATGTTTCTGTGAGTTCTTCCTCCCTCACCAGCTCAGCCTTGAACACCTAACACCACGAGCTACAGAGAGAGAGACAAAGACTCCGAGCAGATTTAACTCTTTCTTAGCAACATGAAGCTTCCAGAGCTTAGCCCTTCTCTGAGAGTAAGAAAGGACAGAGTGAACATAAAGACCAACAGGATGAAGTCAGTAGAGCAAGAGTGAAAAGACTATTGGGACAGAGGGTTGAAGAGTTGGTTGCTCTATTCTTACTTGAGCCATGGAAATGGACTCTATATTTAGGTCACTCTTTTAAATCATGGGAAAGATATGCATTTGGGGAGATGATTGTTTTAATTTGTGTGTGGTTTTGAGCAAAGGTGTTTGTGATGAACTAAGTAATATCCTATAAGATGCTTGAACAGAGATAAAGATGAGAAGCCCCCTGCACCAGTGAAGAAGTGAGAAGATATCTCTGTACCTTGAGGTGAAGAATCCTTTGCTTTGGAGTTATTCATCTTTAAAAGCTGACACCCCAGTATGCAAAAGTCTAAGACCCATGACCCATAAGCAGCTTGGGAAACTGCTCCTGGGAGGGTCACAAAGGCAGGTTTCTCTGGGCGGTTGTTTTTGTGACAGTTTAAAACCCACAAGAGAACTGTTCTAAGTTGTCAGTGGGATCCATGACTCTAGAAGAGACTCTTCCCCTAATGAATTGATGAAAGACTATTGTCAGATAGTGAAACACACTGAAAATGACAAGTTTTGTCTCTTTATGTTGTTTTGTAAGAAAGTGAACAGTTTGTAAGGGGAGGGAAAAGTGTTTTTGAAGTTTCATTCCATTTTAGGTTTTTTTTCCAACTTTCTTTTTTTTCCTATTTTTTTAGTGTATGTTAATAAACTATTTGTTAATTTTAAGGTTGAGCCTGCTTTGTTTTTCTCCTAGTCTCTCTCCCACAAAAAGAGTAAGTACCAAGACCAAAATTTAGTGAACGTGAAACCACTACATTAATTGGTGCTTCTGCCCGGTTTGAAATTAAAACTATGACAGTGTGTTCAGCTGGGGAAGGGTCTGGATGGGAAACCACACGAGGGGCAGCTGAGGGCACTTGGTGTGTTCATCTGGGGCAGGGAAGACTGAGGTCAGAGCCCGCCAAGGACTGCAGCTCCCATCTCTGCTCTGGGACAGGGACAGCACCCAGGGAATGGCTGGAGCCGGGCCCAGGGGAGGTCAGGTTCTAGAGAATTTAAACTCTGATGATTAAATTCCAAGTTAAGATGAGTAAATGCATTGGGATCCTTTAGCACTAAATCACAGTGGTATTGTTTAGATGCTGAAAAGATAAACCAAAAAATCACTAATTTAGTATAATTTCCAAAATTATTGTAGGTGTCTGACTTTTAATATCTTTTGACATACACTTTTTAAGTGTTTTACCCGTGCATTTATAAATTTCTCTTTTGCTTTAAAAAAGCAGAACTAGGTATTTGATATTTAGAATCCTTGTAATTGTTCTTGGAATTTTTCTTTGGATGAGGATTTTGGCATGGATGATACTTTGTGAAACAGTCCCAGGTCTGGATCTCGTTCATCACAGATCTTGAAAAGAATTGTGCCTTGGCTTCCTAATAGGGCCATGGAATTTTGCAAAGGATGAATTGGAACTATAAAGTGTATGTATATTTAAATATAGGTTCTTTTAAATATGCAGAGCTTCCATAAGAATCAGGTTTGTACACACTGCATTAATTGTAAGTGTAAATTTAATATCTGTTATAGGCAATGCGTCATAGAATAACAGAATCCCAGAATGGTTTGGGTTGGAAGGGACCTTAAATTCCATCCAGAGCCATGGGTAGGGGCACCTTCCACTGTCCCAGGCTGCTCCAAGCCCCAGTGTCCAACCTGGCCTGGGGCACTGCCAGGGGATGCAGGGGCAGCCACAGCTGCTCTGGTCACCCTGTGCCAGGGCCTCACCTTTATATTATGCTGGTTTTAAATAGACCAGAATCTGCCAAATAAACTGATTTCCTTGAATTAATTCTGTCCAGATCAGGCATAAATGGAAGCCAGAGTTACTCCTGTATATTTATTTTTTGTAGCTGGCAGATGTTTGTCCTTGCAGAGTTTGCAGTGGGGTGCTCACCACAGACCCCCCATCTGAAGCTGGGCTTTGGGCAGAGAAGCAGCACAAGGGTGAGGGGGGAGCACGCAGGGTCCTCCACTGCCTGGTGGTTTTGAGAGAGGTTTTGAGAGGTTTTGTCTGTCTGATCTCGATGCCTGCAGTCCTGAGAAGGTGTTTATGAGCTGTGCTCTGTCCTGCTGCACCTCAGAGCTACTCCTGGTGAGCAGGGTGAAGCTCACATACATTTGTCACGTTCAGGGCCTGTCACGGGGCTGGAGTGTGGTTACTGCAGCCAGAGTTTGCTTTAGATGTGGTGCTGGGATTATAATGTGCAGTATTGGGTTGTATTAAAGTAACTGAGCTCGTATTAGCAAAGCCTGGCAGTTCTGACATGGAGCCTTTAGATGTACACCATCTTTTGCCTTGGGCCTGACCTAAATCTCAGGCATTTAGGGACAAGAAATGAATGAAGTCTTGTCTCTGTTCAGACCAAATTCCTGGCCTGTGCTGAGCGCACCATTAACGGAGCCAGCAGTGGTCGTGTCTTTGCCTGAGACTGTCATAAATTGCATTTATTAATGGCAGATGACATCAACTTCAGCCAAGTCTTTATCAGCACTTAGGCCAGACACCAGATAAACAGTTGGCTGCAAGTCTGTGCTCTAATAAAATTGCACGTGAACCTTGAACTCAGTGTTGTGGTTTAAACACTCTAAGAAATGAGCCGGTAGCTCAGCAGTGTCAAGTGGACACTCCATGAAGCCCAAGCAAGGCTGCTGTGACACATTTGCTGAGGATCCCACCCTTGGCTCTCCGTGGGACTGTCCTGGCTCCTGCCCCAGCCCCCAGTGTCCCTGCAGGATGAGGATGAGCCGAGCTGGGGCTGCCCAGAGCCCGCACGTGTCCCCTGCACTTGGCTGTGCCTCACACTTTATTCCTCGGGACGAGTTTCCCTTCCCATCTGGCCTGCCATTCCCCCTCAGCAGAGCTGGCCCTTTGCTGCCAGCTGCACTCCAGGAAATTCCCCACTGCTGGGAAGAGATTCCCTGCTCAGGACATGCAGGGACTGCGCTCCCAAATTAAAGCAAAGTGACTACACACGTATGTCATGTTTGCTAGGGGGGCTGGAGCAGCTCTGCCAAAGTCAGGGAGAGCACTGCAGTTTTCCGAAGTTGTTTGTTTTGGGTTTTTTTTTACCAAGTCTTTGAAATCCTTTTTGACATCTGCTCTTTATTACACTACAATGTAACTGTTCGTTTTGGAAAAGAGACATTTTCATTATTCATTTCTAAGTTAACAGACACATTTCCAAGTGTCTGCAATAACTGTGAGGGCTTTGCTTTCAGGTGATTTGGCCGTACAGCTGAGTCCAACTCCAACAGCATTTTCTGTTCCATGTCTGCATTTACCTTGGTCACAACTGAAACCAGGTTTTTATCAGAGGGCCAGGTTTGGTTTTCATTAAATAAATAGTTTGACTCTGTCTGAATGAGTGACGTGAAACTCTGGGAGGAAATCTGAACCTCGCAGCCCCTCGCATCCCATCTTCATCAGCAGAAACCTCGTGTTTGTCCTTTGTAGGAACAACAGTGTTGCTTTTCCCTTTCCCATCCCAGGGATCACACTGAGCTCTTCTTCTCTTACATCCAAGTCAAAAAGGATGTAAACTTTGTGGGATTTTAAAGCAGAAGTAATATGTAAGGATATTAAGGCAGAGGGATGGAGCACCGAAAAGCTGACCTCTGTTTCCCCTTGGATGCCAGACTGCATTCCCTGTCTTTGTGTTTCTGGAACAGCAGCTCAGGGCTGGGGCTGCTCTCTGGGAGCAGGGTGCTGTGAGGGCAGTGGGCTCCTGTCCTGTCCTGAGTCTCCAGTAATTACTGCAACACCCATCAGTATTTGCACACCAGAGAAAACAATTCAGGCACCTATTTTTGATTTTTGCTGTGCTTGACTCCAAAGTTAAGGCTACATCAAACTGAGTTTAAAGCCTGTAGCACATCTGCAGGTTTAAGGGATAGCAAAGCCAGTGTTGTACTCTGAGGAGTAACTCCACAGTCTGAGTTGTTGATGTCATTTAACACAATTGCAGCTCATTGTGATGTTGATATCATAGAACATTCACTTTTGTTTTTTGGGTTTTTTTTCCCTCCCTGTAAGAGTCGCTCTGAAGTTCCCCTCATTTGCCTCACGATCATTGCGAGGACCCCGAGGACCCCACTGCAGTTCTGGCCTGCTCGAGGTGGATGCTTGCCAATCGTCTGCAGGTGCATTTTCCTGTGTCACCACGCCACGGTACACTGGCTTTGAGCAGTGTAATGGTAGTTCTGTGCCTGAAGATTACATCTGCTTCACGGTCCCTGCTTCATGACAACAGCCTATGAATTTCCCCACCTCTTGGCCAAGGGAACTTTCTGGGGTAACTTTGGTGGTCCTTCACAGAAAATCCTTCATCTGCTTTGTAACCACTGTGACAGACAGAGATCAAAACCCCCTTCCAAGGACTGAGATTGAGACCCCTATATGAAGCCCCTCTCAAGGACTGAGACATGAGACCCCTACAACCCTAATTCAGGGGATGGGGGCTGACTTAACTGAAGCGAGATGTTTGCCTGGAGGCGTGATCGTTGGACCAAGAAGACAATGGCTCTCACTTACTGCTGAGAACATGGACTACCTGTTCCCCCTCGGAGGCTTCAATAGATTTACCTGTTCCCCCCGTGATTGAGGACTATAATAAAAACCCCTGAGTTAACCAGAGATTTTGAGAGACTCGCCCTGACGTGACAGGCGGACCCATCGACCGGACCACGAGGGCTTCATCTCCACATTTGGTAGCTATATTCCCCCCTTTCCTCTATCTCTTTCTCTGTCTCTTTCTCTCACTCTTAATCCCTCTATCGCATTTGCTATGGTCAATCAATAAAAGGTGCATTTGTTTTAATGCTGAAATCCCCTCTGTGTTGTGTTGTGCACTCTGAGATCAGTAAACGAACCATCACGACCCCCGCTTGTACGAGCGGATCGTGACATTAAATTGGCGTCACGGACAGGATTCTGATAGACGGAGGGGTTTGCAGGGTTGTGTGTAGTCTGTAATAGGGGAAGGACGTTTCGCTCCAGCCGCACCTAGCCTGTCATTCCCGAAAGGGTTGAACAGAGCTAGAAAGCAAGGGGGGCGACTCGAATTTCCCACAAACTGCACACGCCTAGGTGATAAGCACCCCCATACTCAATTGAGGGTTCTGTCTTCAGAATTTCACAAAAGATCTCTTAGTGCAAAAAAGAGAAACTGTTTTTGTGTTTGTGTGTCTCTGGACTGTCTGGGAAGGAAGGGACAACCTGAAGAAACTAAGCAGGGCCTCCCAGGCAGATTTTGTCTCTTCACCCACTCAGGGAAGCGAAGGGAGACACAGCCGAGCTGTGTGTGTGTGTAACTAAGTATTTCCTCCCTGTTGTGGTTTTGATCCCTTCACAAAATGACTGAAAATCTTAGTACAAAAGACAAAGCTGCATTTTATGCATTACTTGCTAAACACAATACCAAGCCTTCTCCAGGAGGAGAAGAGTGGGCACAATGTAATTGGTTTAATTTGGAAAATATTATTGATAGAGTATGCTCTTTACAACATGAAACAAAATTTAAACTGGGCAAAAACAAAACTATCCTCTGCTCAGTGTTGGGAGCTTGTCTTTCAGCAGCTGTAGAAAGTTGCTTTAAGCGAAGAAGTGAGGAAAAAGCTATAATAGACTCCCTTCAAAACCTAGTTGAAATTTTGCAAAAACAATTAAATGAAGAAAGGAATGAGATCTATGCACTGAGAGCTGCCCTTAGAGAGGAACGTGTTAAAAACTCCTATAATGTTGATTCCTCTATGGAAACAGAGGAGAAGGAAACTCCTCACATGAAACAAATTTATCCCCATAAGGAACTTGAAGCAGTCAAAAACTGCCGGGAAATCTGCTGTCCTCACTTGAGACCCTTGGTTAAAACAGAATATAATTATATAAATGATGAAGATTTTGAACCACAAATCACAACCAAACATATACCGTACAGCACTACTGAATTGGCTAAGCTAAAAAAGGAATACAGCCACCTCCCACAAGAATCGGAGACAGAGTATGTCTTCCGAGTGTCCCTCACTGGTGGAGATCAAATTAAATTAACTGAACATGAGGCCAGTGGATATCGGGGACATGGAGTTTTCTTGACAACAGGAAATGAACATATTCCATGGTCCCTGACTCAGTTTGCAGCTTATTGGGCAGGGGGGCTTAGCCCCTTGGAAAGGGGCGATCCTTTGGCTATAATCAGTGGCCCAGACCAACTGCTAGAAAACATTCACAAAGCTGCCTGCTTGCAAATGATACATGAAAGAAAATTAATTTCTGGCTATGAATCACCAAAGCAATTACCAGTGAAGCCAGAACTGATGACCCCTTTGATTCGGGGGCTTCCAGAATCACTCAAACCTACAGCAATTACTTTACAAAAGACCATAATGGCATTAGGTCCTGTGGAAAGGCTGGATAGATTCCTTGGAAACCCAAGCAACCAAACTGGATCTACCGATCCTGGGTTTGCTCCATATTCAATCCCCTCTCAGCCCCCAGCTTCACAATCTAGCTCACCTGCCAGTAGCTGCAAAGTTTGGACATGGGGGGATGTTGCCGTAGATTTAATTAATTACAATAGACAATATGGGCCTGTGAAAACCCAGGAGGAGAAATCAGAAAAAATAAAAGGTGTTCATTTTATTGGGACCCCTCATAGTGAGGATTCAGAGAAGGGAAAACAGATCTCTAATCGCCGCTGTTGGTGGCTGTTAGGCATTAAAAGGGGGGCCCCCAGGGAGGTGATGGATGGTTTGCCCCTTGAAAAATTACAAAAAATAATAACTAACTGGCACTCTCGAAAGCCAAATTTATCAACCCAACCCGGTGCACCCCTCCCTTCTTGAGATCCAAACAGTGAACCAAAACTAACCCTCTCCCAGCCTCTCCCTGGTAATTCAGGTTGTGAATCAAAACAAACACCACCCCAGGGAAACTAAATTCTCCGTTTCTTAAAAGTGGGCGAAGAAACGGAGTATGGATGTATTTGAGAATGCTCACTAAAAGTAAATCAGGAGATATATTGATCACAACTCTTACAGGCCCCAAACGAGAATTGATAACCTTTTTGGTTGACACTGGGGCTCAAATCTCTGCATTAATAAAAAGGGACGCCCAGAAGTGTGGAGTTGTTCCAACAAAAAGAAAATGGTACATTCTTAATGCCCTAGGAACTACAGAAATTATGAATATGGCTTTAGTAAAACTTACGCTTCCTGGAGAGGAGGACCAGTTGGTTGTCAAAATGGTAATTGGAGATATTCCAAACAACTTATTAGGGATGGATGTTCTTGCTGGAAGACAGTGGGAAGATTCTGAGGGATTTTTGTGGTCTTTTGGTACACCGCCAATTAACATTAGATTACTTCAAACAGCACCTGCACTACCTTATAGTAAAACTACTAATGTGAAACAATACCCCCTCCCTTCTGGCGCCAAAGAGGGCATCAAAACAGTTACACAGGACTTGCGAGACCAAGGAGTAATTGTTAATACTCACTCTCCTTTTAACTCTCCAGTGTGGCCTGTTCGAAAACCTAAGGGGAAGTGGAGACTAACAGTAGATTTTCGCAGGCTTAATGCCAACACAGACCCTCTCACAGCAGCGGTTCCAAATTTAGCTGAATTAATAACATCAATTCAGGAAAAGGCTCACTCAATCATGGCAACTATAGATGTCAAAGACATGTTTTTTATGATACTTATACAGCCAGAAGACATGGACAGTTTTGCCTTCACATGGGAAGGACAGCAATACACTTTCACTAGAATTCCCCAAGGGTACAAACATTCCCCCACCCTGGCTCACCATGCTTTAGCCAAAGAATTAGAGAAAATACCCAAACCTGATAATGTGGATGTTTATCAATACATCGATGATATTCTGGTGGGAGGGGATGAAATAGGAGTAGTGGGGGATACCCAACAGGAAATAATCACTCATTTAGAAAGTCTGAATTTACAGATTCCCTCTGAAAAAATCCAAAAACCTTCCCAGGAAGTGAAGTTTTTGGGAATTTGGTGGAAAGAAGGTATGACATGTATTCCACCGGATACCCTAACCTCTTTAGATCAGATTAAAATGCCTGAATCCAGGAAAGATCTACAACAAGCTCTAGGACTATTAGTGTTCTGGAGAAAACACAATCCAGATTTCTCAATAATTGCTAGGCCCCTTTACGACTTACTGAGGAAAGGGGTTAAATGGGATTGGACCCCTGCTCAAGAAGAAGCACTACAATTGCTGATTTTTGAAGCAACAGCTCATCAGGCATTAGGCCCTATCCATCCTACAGACCCTTTCCAGGTAGAATGGGGATTTGCCTCCTCAGGGCTATCCATACACATATGGCAACGGGGTCCTGAGGGTCCTACAAGACCTGTTGGTTTTTATTCCCGTGGTTTCAAAGATGCTGAGAAAAGATACACCATCTGGGAAAAGGGGCTGTTTGTGGTTAGCTTAGCTCTCATAGAAGTGGAAAAAATTACTCGACAACAACCGATTGTTTTGAGAGGTCCTTTTAAAGTAATCAAAGCCATCACGATGGGGACCCCTCCACCTGAGGGGGTCGCCCAGCGGGCCTCAGTTAGAAAGTGGTATGCTCAGATTGAATACTACTGTAACACTTTCTCAGTAACAGAAGGAGCTGTAAAAAACTTAGCAATGCAAGAAACTGAGAGCTTGGACAACACCCAAGAAAAACCTGCCCCTGTGATTAAAGTAGCCCCTCCTTTCTCCCCTGAACAATCAACAAATTCTTGGTTCACTGATGCCTCTGCCAGGTGGGAGGGAAAGGTGTGGAGATACAGGGCGGCAGCCCTCCACATTTCCTCTGGTGAACGGATTATTACTGAAGGAGAAGGCAGTGCTCAGGTTGGAGAACTGATAGCTGTTTGGAGTGTTTTCCAGCATGAGGTACAAAATACCTCTCTTGTCTGCATTTACACTGACTCCTATGCCGTGTATAAAGGATGTACTGAGTGGCTTCCGTTTTGGCAACAAAATGGTTGGGAAGTTAACAGAATTCCAGTCTGGCAGAAGGAAAAATGGCAGGAAATTTTTAATATTGCAAGCCAAGGAAATTTTGCCGTTGGATGGGTAGCTTCTCACCAAACAGATGGAAATCCACCAGGAGAATGGAATAATAAAGCTGATGAGTTAGAGTTAGCGAGACTCAGTCCTCTAAAGGAGGAACAAATTATAGAAGACTGGGATCAATTATTAGAATGGCTGCATGTAAAAAGACAGCACACAGGTGCAAAAGATCTCTACAAGGCAGCTCATGCTCGGGGTTGGCCTGTCACTAGGGAAATGTGTAGAACAAGTATATCTGCCTGCGAACAATGTTGTAAAAGACTGGAAAGACACCCTCTGGAAGATGACCCTCTGCATTTAAGAGAAGGCAAAGGCTTGTGGGATGCGTGGCAGGTAGATTATATCGGCCCCTTCAAGAAGTCAGGAGGTAAACATTTTGTATTGGTAGGAGTAGAGATTACATCTGGGCTA
Source organism: Hirundo rustica (assembly GCF_015227805.2). NCBI lineage: Eukaryota > Metazoa > Chordata > Aves > Passeriformes > Hirundinidae > Hirundo > Hirundo rustica. The sequence continues at coordinate 30,047 of NW_026690298.1, read as the reverse complement.
GTCCAGGCCAATGCTTTTCAAAGAGCTACAGGAGACAATACTGTTAAAGCATTGCAGGATTGGTTTGGAACTTTCCCGAAACCTCAGGAAATTCAATCTGATAACAGATCCCACTTCACTGCTAGAGTAGTACAGGATTGGGCAAAAAGTGAAGGAATGAAATGGGTTTTTCACACCCCTTACTACCCTCAAGCTAATGGGATCATAGAAAGAACAAATGGCCTCCTGAAATGACTTTTGAAACCAGAGGAGGGAAATTGGGATGTTCAGCTGTGGGAGGCAGTTAAAGGAGTGAATAGCAGATGGGGAACAAATGGCTGTCCCAAAATCACTGCCTTTTGCCCTACGGCTCCAAGCATAATCCCCTCACCACGGGGACCTGATGATCCTAAGAATCCTGTACATTACCCTGGACAACCTGTTTTGGTGGACCTCCCTACAGTAGGGGAAGTACCCCTAACACTAAAAACCCCTCTAAATAATTTTGCATTGCCCTAGGGAAAGAGCATCGGATAAATACATGCTGGATAATTCCATCATTCTAACCATTGTCTCTGCCTCCTAGTGGCAGGATTTTTCCTGTTGTTTACTTTTTACAGAAGAACCCCAAGGGACATGAGGATAATCTGAACCATGATAAAACTGGTAATATTTTTCTACATCCTACCACAATACCACGACCAGGGTTCTTCGGAGTGGCCGTGGTCTGAAGCTATCATCAAGCATACTAATGTTTTAGGATCTTATCCCAAAGGTCGCCATCCGAACCTAGCAACTGTGGTACAGCATGGCTCTGAGGCATACTGTCTGAATGAGTGGGGATGGGATCAGAAGGAGTGGATTAAAACCCTAATTGGAACAGTGGGTGAGTAACTATGATAGCATGCAGAAAAGTGGAAGGATCTCGCCATGAGAAAGCCTCTTCCATTACAATTGCTGGAAATTTTTTAGAACCAGATGGAAAAAACTATTTGTATATCCCTACAGCAGAATTATGCCCTACTAAAAAGGGGAACTGCACTAAACAAATTCCCCTTACCCTGTGCTGCTGTCAAGAATATGTGGGTAATTACACTTCAAGCCCCAAAACCAACAATATGGCAATTACAAAGGATTGTAATAATGAACCAACTGATTGCTGGTATAGCTTTGTTTTGGTGAAGCCAACTTATGTGACATGCCATTGGCAAAATAACTCAACGAATCCATCAGGCTTTAAAGGTTTAGTTTATAAATTTAAGCTAAACCCCATAACAAAATCCACACAGAGTACAATAGTCACCCCCCAACGGGTGAAAGATCCTTTTTTTCAACATGATTCTGAATGGCCTTGGTCCCAAGCTTTTGTTGATTTTACTGGATCTATGGGGAATGTAAAAAACTTAAACCTGTCAACTATTGTTATGCGTGAAAATCAGGTATATACCAGACAGGAATGGGAAAAACAAAAAATATGGCAGCTTCAGGGAATAGTGGGAGAAAAAATTAGTATAGAGTGTCGAATGATTAATGGAACCACCTATAGTAAGGCAACTTCCATCAGTGTTTTGACAAAACAAATATATAAGTATGAAGAAGTCTGCACACACCCAAGCATACAGGACTGTTGGTAGAATTTCACACTAGCGCAAACAGTGGAAGTAGTTTGTCTTTGGGCCAAAAACACTGAAGGGCTTTCTTTTAAGTTTAAAATAAATGCTATAGCCCAATTTACTACAGCTCATACTACTCTAACTCAACCGCCAGTTACACTTAACCCAAGAATTTCTGAAATCGGACCATATATAATTAGGAAGACCGGACAACAACAAATACTGTTCAATCCAGCATGGTCTCTTAAGCAAGTCAAATTACTCATGCAAAATAATGTCTCAGAAATTCAGCCAGCTTGCTCACCCTTCCTGCAGACTTCCTGTGAAGGATGGACAATCTGGTTGCGAAAGCAGAACTCTTTTAAAAGGCGGACAATTAGAGATATAACTGGTGTTATGGGAACAGGATTGGGAATTCTAAATAGTATTGATTCAGAAGTATTAATGAATAAATTGGCTGCCACAACTAGAGATTTGACTGAATTACAACAACCACTACAGTCGTCCTTATTGGCATTGGGAACACATCAGTGGTTGTTATCAAACATATTACCAAATTGGGAAAAGGTAAATGTAAAAGATCATAAATTGATAATTGATGTGCTCAATGCTACACAAAACAATGTTTCTTTGGCTCTCAGCTGTATCCAGGCTCAATTGCGGATGCAGTCGGTTGCTGCCTCTATTATAAGAGAAGGTGAAGAAGGCACTTTCCCTACTGAAATTCGGAAAATAATTTGGGACAATGCCACTGACTTTGAAAGAGAATTCCAATCCTGGTGGAACTTAGTAAATTTTACTTACAACCCCATTACAAACATGGCTACAGCTTTTGTGTTAACCATACGTAATGCTTCAGTGCATTTGATATTCCCTATCATTGCACTAGGATTGAATTATGATGGAGCTATTCTCTATCCTTGCGAGGACAGGGAATAGGCCCGTCAAATTGGTGAGAAATGGCAAACTGTTAACTTAGAATCCTGTATTGTCCGAGAACAACAAGGGTTTATCTGTGAAAGTAATGCAGTTATAGCCCAAGATATTTGTCTGGATACAGAGCAAAATATCTGTCATTTTGAAATTCATCCCAACGAGGCCCCTGGAACAGTCCTTATATATATAGGCAATGGCTGTGCATGCTTTAGAACTATTTGTGATATAGTATTTGTAGAAAACATAGTAGTAGACACTAAAAATCATTCAAACTTCTGTGCTTGCAATCTTACTAAAATTACAGGATGTGATTTTTCTTATAAAGCTCCAGTTACTTCTCATTACCTTTTGCAATCGAATTATACATTGATTCACAAACTATCACCTACTCCCATTGGAATGAACCTAACTTTGGTAAAGCAATTGTTGCTTCACCAGGACTTAATAGAAATTTTGAAAAAGATCAAGAAAGATGGGCAGAAAACCCTGATAACTGTTCATCATAATGTGAAAGAAATACATCGCGTTATAGAAGGGGTAAGAAAAGATGTCGAGCACAGGTGGTGGGATACTCTTTTTGGGTGGTCACCTCCTGCCACAAGTGCCTTGATCAAACTGTGTCATCCTATCATTGTCCTTTTGATTTTAGTTCTAATTGGTTTTCTTTTTTCAGCAATCTTATTCATTATGAATTGGAGAATGATGAAATGGTTAACACGGTTGACATCCATAATTAATGCTCATAACCTGGCAGATATCCTCTCCCCTATGGACATCCCCAAGACTATTGACACAAGGCGATTATAAAATTTGAATGTATATTTTGAAATTATTTCCTTTTGTAATCTTGTGAAAATTACTTTTGATTTTTGTGATTTGTTTTGAAAGAATTATTTTAATTGATACTGATTGTTTTTATTGTTTTGATTAACTGTGATTTGTTTGATGATCTGTATTAATATTATTGTTTCCTTTTCCTTTTCTACTTTTCCTTTTCCTTCTTTTGCTCCCTCTCCCTCTCTACATACTACCTCTGTTTCTCGGGATATACTACCAACGTTGACGAGTCCTGAAGACTTCACAACGCCACTACGGAACCCTGCTGAAGAAGATCTCTTGAAGACAATCGTGAGTCACGGGGTGATGTAAGAGTCTGTCTGAAGTTCCCCGCATTTGCCTCACAATCGTCATAAGGACCCTGAGGGCCCCACTGCAGTTCTGGCCTGCTCAAGGTGGATGCTTGCCAATCGTCTGCAGGTGCATTTTCCTGTGTCACCACGCCACGGTACACGGGCTTTGAGCAGTGTAATGGCAGTTTCTGTGCCTGAAGATTGCACCCGCTTCACAGTCCCTGCTTCACAACAATAGCCTATGAATTTCCCCACCTCTTGGCCAAGTGAACTTTCTGGGGTAACTCTGGTGGTCCTCCACAGAAAATCCTTCACCTGCTTCACAGCCACTGTGACAGACAGAGATCGAAGCCCCCTTCCAAGGACTACGAAGCCCCTCTCAAGGACTGAGACACGAGACCCCGACAACCCTAATACAGGGGGGTGGGGGCTGACTTAACCGAAGCGAGACTATAATAAAAACCCCTGAGTTAACCAGAGATCTTGAGAGACTCTCCCTGACGTGACAGGTGGACCCATCGACCAGACCATGAGGACTTCGTCTCCACGTTTGGTAGCTATATCCCCCCTTTCCTCTTTCTCTATCTGTTTCTCTCACTCTTAATCCCTCTATCGCATTTGCTATGGTCAATCAATAAAAGGTGCATTTGTTTTAATGCTGAAATCCCCTCTGTGTTGTGTTTTGCACTCTGAGCTCAGTAAACAAACCATCACGACCCCCGCTTGTACAAGCGGATCGTGACATCTACTGCTGCTGTTGCCCACACCACGGGACACAGATTATCAAGGCACTTTCATGACACAACTAAAACCAGTTGCTGCACCCCACCATGAGACATGGGTTACCAAACCAAACCAAACCAAACCAAAGCAGGCTCTGCAGAGCTGTCACAACTTAGGCATGCATTGTGCGCGAGACGTCTCTCAGTGTCTTACCAACCGCCTATACCAAGGTACCTCTTTTCAAGTACAAACATACCTTTTGTCCGTAGTTCCAGCAGGCTCTGGTCTTTCCCTGGCTAGTCAGCGGGACCGCAGGAGCCCTCTTCCCAGAAAATTCCGGGTGGGCGCCCAGAGGGGTCCTGGACCCCGCTGGCCCCCACGGCCAGAGAGAGCAGTCTCCTGGCTGGCTGGCCAAAATGCCTTATTAAGGAAAATATGGGTATTGATCTAGTATCGATACCCAACTGTGACGGACAAAAACTCTCTAACAGTTTAAAGTTAGAAAGTGGATGTTCATTACGGTGCCAGACAGTGTGCGGGATAGCTCCCAAATACACACTGCAATTTACAGGTGATCACAGAGCCCTTTTATTTACAAAAGCATTGAATACCCAAAACACAAATGCATATTCATAACCCTGGTACATCCCATTCCCCGCTTCATATGGCAATTCGCTAAAAAGTTATTAAGCCTGCATAGTTTGTTCTTTGAAATGGGTCGGTGGTCTTTTTTATGGGGAGGGGTCCCCAAAATGAGGAAGTAAGATGAGTCTTCCTCGTTCAGACCTTTCTACCTTTTCTATGCAAATGTGATAAATGAACCCTTGGTAGGACTCCTATTTCCTGTCTTTGTGACTGTTCAATGGGTTTCTGGGCAGAGGAGGCCAACAATTGTCTTCTGTTCCTAAAAGCTATTCATCAGTTTCTGTATTCTTCATTATAAACACAGCTAACCAAATGTAAAGTTGACAAGTAATCAGTTATTCTAATATGGAAGAGTGATCCCAAACCCAGTTTCTCTTAGTTAATTACCAACTTTTAATTTCAGCAAAGCTTACCTATCTACTTTAGTTTCAGCAAAGCTTATCTTTAACTAAAATCTTAACCCCTCTAAAATCCTTAATTCTCTAAAGTTTACATCTCATGACTTTGCATGTATCCATTTCCAAGTCGGATTACGTTCAGGCCAAATTACAAAGGCAATGTTGTAACACCTGCTTCAGGAAAATGAAGCACTTCAATTCACACTGGACTCCTTTACCAGACAAGTTTCTATCCATTGGCCAGCCCACAAAATTTTCAATCAGGAAGCCAAAATTGTACTATCCTTAAAGAGCGTTCGGAGCAGGAAACCTTTAGAGGCCTTGACAGTTTTTACTGATGTGTCCGGAAGGTCCCATAAGTCAGTTCTGACTTGGAAGGACCCCCAGACTCAGCAGTGGGAAGCAGACGTTGCCGAAGTGGAAGGATCACCTCAGGTTGCTGAGTTGGCCGCTGTTGTCAGGGCTTTCGAGAGGTTCTCCGAACCATTTAATTTGGTTACTGACTCTGCCTACGTGGTGGGGGTGGTGTCCAGGGCAGAACAAGCCATCCTACAAGAGGTGTCCTATATTGCATTGTTTAAATTGCCCTCAAAATTAGTAAAACTTGTCTCCCACTGAGAGCAACCATTTTATGTCATACATACAAGGTCACATACTGATTTGCCAGGGTTCATTGTGGAGGGAAACAGGAGTGCGGATGCTCTCGCTGCCCCTGCCTCAATGGCCCCACTGCCCAACATTTTTGAGCAGGCCAAACTCAGCTGCAAACTCTTTCACCAAAATGCGCCTGGTCTAGTTCGCCGGTTCCACCTTACCTGGGAACAGGCCAAGGCGACCGTGGCCACGTGTCTATCCTGCAGCCAGCACGCACTTCCCACCTTAAGTGCTGGGGTCAACCTCAGAGGACTCAAAAGCTGTGAGGTGTGGCAGACAGATGTCACTCATTTCCCTGAATTTGGCAAATCAAAGTATGTACACGTTTCTGTGGACAGCTTTTCTGGAGCTGTCTTTGCCTCCGCCCACACAGAGGAGAAATCCTGGGACACAATTAAACACCTAGTCCAGACTTTCTCTTTTATGGCATCCAGAGAGAGCTCAAAACCGACAACGGCCTGGCGTACTGCTCCAGGGAATTCTGCAGCTTCCTGCAGCAATGGGGAGTGGAGCATAAGACCAGCATCCCCCACTCCCCGACAGGTCAAGCCATGGTCGAGAGGACCCACCGAGACATCAAAAGGGTCCTCCATCAACAAGAGCGAGTATTAAAGATGGAACCGCCTTCAATTCAATTGGCCAGGGCCCTCTTCACCCTGAATTTTTTAAACTGTTTCTTTGAGGTATTGAACCCGCCAATTGTCCACCACTTTGGTGCAAACCATCAACTGACCATCAAGGAGAAGCCACCGGTCATGGTCAGAAACCCCGAGAAGGGGAAAGATGGAGGGGCCTCACGAGTTGGTCACGAAAGCTCGTGGGTACACTTGCATGTCCACCCCCACGGGACTGAAGTGGTTACCATCCAAATGGGTGAGGCCCTATGCCCCAAAGGTCTCAGGGAAAAAGGGAATAACATTGCCCCAAGTCACCCAGGCAGCGTGGAGGCGGAAGTGCAAGGAGGAAAGCACATGGAAGGAGCTCCCGTTCCCATCTGGCCCCTAAGCCCGATTTAATTTGTCCGTTTCCAGTCTTTTTCAGTTAAGATGGAACCTGTCCCGGTCCGAACCCTGCCTTTGAGGAACCCCCACCTGATCCTCAAGGCTTGCCTGCTCATCAGTCTCAGCGTCCCGACCGTCGGATGGCTCATCCCTCAGCCCAAGGCCAACGTATGGGCAACACTCGCGAGGGCCATGGGCCAGGATCATACATGTCTCTCAGCAACCTCCGCAGACAATCCCCTCACGACCTGCCTTGTGGGGATCCCGTTTCAGCCTGAGGAGTTTCCATCAAAACTCCTGGAGATGCAGACACAAGTCAACTGTGAAGGCATCTCCAAAGGCCAAACAGTGTCCTGGAACTCGCCTCCCAAATCTTTTGTTGAAGTTAAGATAAACCTACCCGTTAAGAACCCCCTTATACTTTGGTGGAGGTATGTTTCCCCCCTTCCAATTTGAAGTTCAGAACCCCAAGAATAAGAACTCCTCGGATCGTCTAATGCCTCCTATTTTGTTCAGTTCATGTTTCCCCACCTAGAGGCAAGGAGAGGTTTTTCCAAGCCATGTATCAATCAAAGGGTGTGTATACTACCGGCAGGTGGTGTGACCGCATTGCTCACGTGAAGGTGGTGACCACCCTAGAGGCTGACCCCCTGGTCCTTTCAAAGGGAGTGTTTTTAATTTGTGGGGACAGGGCATGGGCAATGCATCCCCCCTCGCCTTGTAGGAGGTCCTTGCACATTTGGCCAGTTGGGCCTCTTCTCACCCAATAAAACAACTCTAATGGATTGGCAGAGAAAAAATTCAACCCAATTAGCTATCAGGAAGAGAGATCTGGCAGCACTCGATGCCAACTGTGATTCTGAAATTATTCATTGGTCCAAATCGAAAGGCGTAGCAATCACAGTCTTTTTACCCTGGGTATTGATTGCAAAGGCTCTAGGTGAATTGGCACACCTAGAGTGCTGGGTGGCAAAGCAGGCAAAGCTGACATCCAACGCCTTAACCAACTTCCTCTCTCATGAGGAAATAACAAGGCAGGCCACACTGCAGAATCGTGCAGCAATTGACTATCTGCTACTCCTCCACAGTCACCGGTGTGAGGAGTTTGAGGGGCTCTGCTGCTTTAACTTATCATCCAGGGCTGAGAACATATATGATGCCACCCAGGAGATCCGTGAAATGGTCGGGAGCATAAAGAAAGAGACCGATGACTGGTTGGGCAGGCTCTTTGCGAACTGGGGAATATCGGACTGGGCGGGATCTACTTTAAAAACCGTTCTGTTAACTCTATTTATTCTTGTGCTGGTTTTAGTCTCCTTTGAGTTAATCAAACAGATGGTATGTAAGTTAATTTTAAGCACCACTCACTCCCGCACTGCCAACTGCGTCATCGTGCCAACAGCGCCCGAGATGGAGGAGGGCATGGAACTGGAGGGAGATTCGGAGGAAGATGGGGACCCCGAAGGAGAAGAAGGATGTCATCAGGAGGAGTGGGCCACCCATCAGCAATGGTTCACAGACCTCTATCAAGACTCTGAGAATCTTCCTCCCCCATTCCGGTTCTCCTCCTCTTAAAAAATAAAAAAGGGGGTGATGTGGTGGTGCAGAAGATGTTTTATAAGAATTTGGATATTTTATGTAATTAATTTATGGGTTTTGTAAAAAGTTTTTGTAAAATGTTTTGTTCCATGTGCCCCCTGTTGTTCCCAATGGTTTTCCCCCTTACGTTTGTTATATAACTTTCAGTTATGTGTCAACCACTCTATCCCCCACCTGTTGCTGTCACTCTTCTCTCTCTCCCTCTTGGGTGCCCTGTCTGTCACTCCAGGGCCCTTCCCTGGAGCCTGGAAAGTTCCAGGGAGGGCGTCGTGTGATAGGTGGGCGTCCTGGAAATCCCCTTCTCCCCATCACGGATTGGTTCCCCTGCTGAATGTTAACACCCCCAGTTCCACCCTAAGTTGGCCTGATTGGGCAACCTGCTGTTACCACCCCTTGTACCACCCCTGTTTATAAGCCGTTGCACAACTGTTGTTGGGGCTCTCTCTCTAGAGCAGAGGTCCTAAAGTGCAGAGATCCGGTCATGTCTCCCCCTTAAGAAAACCCGGTTAACAATGCTCAGAGAGTCACCATCTTTCCA
>NW_026690298.1:0-20331 GCF_015227805.2 Hirundo rustica | reverse complement strand
GATACAGGGCGGCAGCCCTCCACATTTCCTCTGGTGAACGGATTATTACTGAAGGAGAAGGCAGTGCTCAGGTTGGAGAACTGATAGCTGTTTGGAGTGTTTTCCAGACTGAGGTACAAAATACCTCTCTTGTCTGCATTTACACTGACTCCTATGCCGTGTATAAAGGATGTACTGAGTGGCTTCCGTTTTGGCAACAAAATGGTTGGGAAGTTGACAGAATTCCAGTCTGGCAGAAGGAAAAATGGCAGGAAATTTTTAATATTGCAAGCCAAGGAAATTTTGCCGTTGGATGGGTAGCTTCTCACCAAACAGATGGAAATCCACCAGGAGAATGGAATAATAAAGCTGATGAGTTAGAGTTAGCGAGACTCAGTCCTCTAAAGGAGGAACAAATTATAGAAGACTGGGATCAATTATTAGAATGGCTGCATGTAAAAAGACAGCACACAGGTGCAAAAGATCTCTACAAGGCAGCTCATGCTCCGGGTTGGCCTGTTACTAGGGAAATGTGTAGAACAAGTATATCTGCCTGCGAACAATGTTGTAAAAGACTGGAAAGACACCCTCTGGAAGATGACCCTCTGCATTTAAGAGAAGGCAAAGGCTTGTGGGATGCGTGGCAGGTAGATTATATCGGCCCCTTCAAGAAGTCAGGAGGTAAACATTTTGTATTGGTAGGAGTAGAGATTACATCTGGGCTAGTCCAGGCCAATGCTTTTCAAAGAGCTACAGGAGACAATACTGTTAAAGCATTGCAGGATTGGTTTGGAACTTTCCCGAAACCTCAGGAAATTCAATCTGATAACAGATCCCACTTCACTGCTAGAGTAGTACAGGATTGGGCAAAAAGTGAAGGAATGAAATGGGTTTTTCACACCCCTTACTACCCTCAAGCTAATGGGATCATAGAAAGAACAAATGGCCTCCTGAAATGACTTTTGAAACCAGAGGAGGGAAATTGGGATGTTCAGCTGTGGGAGGCAGTTAAAGGAGTGAATAGCAGATGGGGAACAAATGGCTGTCCCAAAATCACTGCCTTTTGCCCTACGGCTCCAAGCATAATCCCCTCACCATGGGGACCTGATGATCCTAAGAATCCTGTACATTACCCTGGACAACCTGTTTTGGTGGACCTCCCTACAGTAGGGGAAGTACCCCTAACACTAAAAACCCCTCTAAATAATTTTGCATTGCCCTAGGGAAAGAGCATCGGATAAATACATGCTGGATAATTCCATCATTCTAACCATTGTCTCTGCCTCCTAGTGGCAGGATTTTTCCTGTTGTTTACTTTTTACAGAAGAACCCCAAGGGACATGAGGATAATCTGAACCATGATAAAACTGGTAATATTTTTCTACATCCTACCACAATACCACGACCAGGGTTCTTCGGAGTGGCCGTGATCTGAAGCTATCATCAAGCATACTAATGTTTTAGGATCTTATCCCAAAGGTCGCCATCCGAACCTAGCAACTGTGGTACAGCATGGCTCTGAGGCATACCGTCTGAATGAGTGGGGATGGGATCAGAAGGAGTGGATTAAAACCCTAATTGGAACAGTGGGTGAGTAACTATGATAGCATGCAGAAAAGTGGAAGGATCTCGCCATGAGAAAGCCTCTTCCATTACAATTGCTGGAAATTTTTTAGAACCAGATGGAAAAAACTATTTGTATATCCCTACAGCAGAATTATGCCCTACTAAAAAGGGGAACTGCACTAAACAAATTCCCCTTACCCTGTGCTGCTGTCAAGAATATGTGGGTAATTACACTTCAAGCCCCAAAACCAACAATATGGCAATTACAAAGGATTGTAATAATGAACCAACTGATTGCTGGTATAGCTTTGTTTTGGTGAAGCCAACTTATGTGACATGCCATTGGCAAAATAACTCAACGAATCCATCAGGCTTTAAAGGTTTAGTTTATAAATTTAAGCTAAACCCCATAACAAAATCCACACAGAGTACAATAGTCACCCCCCCAACGGGTGAAAGATCCTTTTTTTCAACATGATTCTGAATGACCTTGGTCCCAAGCTTTTGTTGATTTTACTGGATCTATGGGGAATGTAAAAAACTTAAACCTGTCAACTATTGTTATGCGTGAAAATCAGGTATATACCAGACAGGAATGGGAAAAAACAAAAAAATATGGCAGCTTCAGGGAATAGTGGGAGAAAAAATTAGTATAGAGTGTCGAATGATTAATGGAACCACCTATAGTAAGGCAACTTCCATCAGTGTTTTGACAAAACAAATATATAAGTATGAAGAAGTCTGCACACACCCAAGCATACAGGACTGTTGGTAGAATTTCACACTAGCGCAAACAGTGGAAGTAGTTTGTCTTTGGGCCAAAAACACTGAAGGGCTTTCTTTTAAGTTTAAAATAAATGCTATATCCCAATTTACTACAGATCATACTACTCTAACTCAACCGCCAGTTACACTTAACCCAAGAATTTCTGAAATCGGACCATATATAATTAGGAAGACCGGACAACAACAAATACTGTTCAATCCAGCATGGTCTCTTAAGCAAGTCAAATTACTCATGCAAAATAATGTCTCAGAAATTCAGCCAGCTTGCTCACCCTTCCTGCAGACTTCCTGTGAAGGATGGACAATCTGGTTGCGAAAGCAGAACTCTTTTAAAAGGCGGACAATTAGAGATATAACTGGTGTTATGGGAACAGGATTGGGAATTCTAAATAGTATTGATTCAGAAGTATTAATGAATAAATTGGCTGCCACAACTAGAGATTTGACTGAATTACAACAACCACTACAGTCATCCTTATTGGTGTTGGGAACACATCAGTGGTTGTTATCAAACATATTACCAAATTGGGAAAAGGTAAATGTAAAAGATCATAAATTGATAATTGATGTGCTCAATGTTACACAAAGCAATGTTTCTTTGGCTCTCAGCTGTATCCAGGCTCAATTGCGGATGCAGTCGGTTGCTGCCTCTATTATAAGAGAAGGTGAAGAAGGCACTTTCCCTACTGAAATTCGGAAAATAATTTGGGACAATGCCACTGACTTTGAAAGAGAATTCCAATCCTGGTGGAACTTAGTAAATTTTACTTACAACCCCATTACAAACACGGCTACAGCTTTTGTGTTAACCATACATAATGCTTCAGTGCATTTGATATTCCCTATCATTGCACTAGGATTGAATTATGATGGAGCTATTCTCTATCCTTCCGAGGACAGGGAATAGGCCCGTCAAATTGGTGAGAAATGGCAAACTGTTAACTTAGAATCCTGTATTGTCCGAGAACAACAAGGAATGTGAAAGTAATGCAGTTATAGCCCAAGATATTTGTCTGGATACAGAGCAAAATATCTGTCATTTTGAAATTCATCCCAACGAGGCCCCTGGAACAGTCCTTATATATATAGGCAATGGCTGTGCATGCTTTAGAACTATTTGTGATATAGTATTTGTAGAAAACATAGTAGTAGACACTAAAAATCATTCAAACTTCTGTGCTTGCAATCTTACTAAAATTACAGGATGCGATTTTTCTTATAAAGCTCCAGTTACTTCTCATTACCTTTTGCAATCGAATTATACATTGATTCACAAACTATCACCTACTCCCATTGGAATGAACCTAACTTTGGTAAAGCAATTGTTGCTTCACCAGGACTTAATAGAAATTTTGGAAAAAATCAAGAAAGATGGGCAGAAAACCCTGACAACTGTTCATCATAATGTGAAAGAAATACATCGCGTTATAGAAGGGGTAAGAAAAGATGTCGAGCACAGGTGGTGGGATACTCTTTTTGGGTGGTCACCTCCTGCCACAAGTGCCTTGATCAAACTGTGTCATCCTATCATTGTCCTTTTGATTTTAGTTCTAATTGGTTTTCTTTTTTCAGCAATCTTATTCATTATGAATTGGAGAATGATGAAATGGTTAACACGGTTGACATCCATAATTAATGCTCATAACCTGGCAGATATCCTCTCCCCTATGGACATCCCCAAGACTATTGACACAAGGCGATTATAAAATTTGAATGTATATTTTGAAATTATTTCCTTTTGTAATCTTGTGAAAAATTACTTTTGATTTTTGTGATTTGTTTTGAAAGAATTATTTTAATTGATACTGATTGTTTTTATTGTTTTGATTAACTGTGATTTGTTTGATGATCTGAATTAATATTATTGTTTCCTTTTCCTTTTCTACTTTTCCTTTTCCTTCTTTTGCTCCCTCTCCCTCTCTACATACTACCTCTGTTTCTCGGGATATACTACCAACGTTGATGAGTCCTGAAGACTTAGCAACGCCGCTACGGAACCCTGCTGAAGAAGATCTCTTGAAGACAATCGTGAGTCACGGGATGATGTAAGAGTCTGTCTGAAGTTCCCCGCATTTGCCTCACAATCGTCATAAGGACCCTGAGGACATAAGGACATAATCGTCATAAGGACACTGCAGTTCTGGCCTGCTCGAGGTGGATGCTTGCCAATCGTCTGCAGGTGCATTTTCTTGTGTCACCACGCCACGGTACACTGGCTTTGAGCAGTGTAATGGCAGTTTCTGTGCCTAAAGATTGCACCCGCTTCACGCTCCCTGCTTCACAACAATAGCCTATGAATTTCCCCACCTCTTGGCCAAGGGAACTTTCTGGGGTAACTTTGGTGGTCCTCCACGGAAAATCCTTTACCTGCTTCACAACCACTGTGACAGACAGAGATCGAAGCCCCCTCCCAAGGACTACGAAGCCCCTCTCAAGGACTGAGACATGAGACCTAACAACCCTAATACAGGGGGGTGGGGCTGACTTAACTGAAGCGAGACTATGATAAAAACCCCTGAGTTAACCAGAGATCTTGAGAGACTCTCCCTGACGTGACAGGTGGACCCATCGACCAGACCATGAGGACTTCGTCTCCACGTTTGGTAGCTATATCCCCCCTTTCCTCTTTCTCTATCTGTCTTCTCTCACTCTTAATCCCTCTATCGCATTTGCTATGGTCAATCAATAAAAGGTGCATTTGTTTTAATGCTGAAATCCCCTCTGTGTTGTGTTTTGCACTCTGAGCTCAGTAAACAAACCATTATGACCCCCGCTTGTACGAGCGGATCGTGACATCTACTGCCGCTCTTGCCCACACCACGGGACACAGATTATCAAGGCACTTTCATGACACAACAAAAACCAGTTGCTGTACCCCACCATGAGACATGGGTTACCAAACCAAACCAAACCAAACCAAACCAAACACAACCAAACCAGGCTCTGCAGAGCTGTCACAACTTAGGCATGCATTGTGCGTGAGACATCTCTCAGTGTCTTACCAACTGCCTATACCAAAAAGGTACCTCTTTTCAAGTACAAACATACCTTTTGTCCGTAGTTCCAGCAGGTTCTGTTCTTTCCCTGGCTAGTCAGCGGGACCGCAGGAGCCCTCTTCCCAGAAAATTCCGGGTGGGTGCCCAGAGGGGTCCTGGACCCCGCTGGCCCCAGGGCCAGAGAGAGCAGTCTCCTGGCTGGCTCACCAAAATGCCTTATTAAAGAAAATATGGGTATTGATCTAGTATCGATACCCAACTGTGACGGACAAAAACTCTCTAACAGTTTAAAGTTAGAAAGTGGATCTTCATTACGGTGCCAGACAGTGTGGGGATAGCTCCCAAATACACACCGCAATTTACAGGTGATCACAGAGCCCTTTTATTTACAAAAGCATTGAATACCCAAAACACAAATGCATATTCATAACCCTGGTACATCCCATTCCCCGTTTCATATGGCAATTAGCTAAAATGCTATTAAGCCTGCATAGTTTGTTCTTTGAAATGGGTCGGTGGTCCTTTTTATGGGGAAGGGTCCCCAAAATGAGGAAGTAAGATGAGTCTTCCTCCTTCAGACCTTTCCACCTTTTCAATGCAAATGTGATAAATGAACCCTTGCTAGGACTCCTATTTCCTGTCTTTGTGACTGTTCAATGGGTTTCTGGGCAGAGGAGGCCAACAATTTTCTTCTGTTCCTAAAAGCTATTCATCAGTTTCTGTATTCTTCATTATAAACACAGCTAACCAAATGTAAAGTTGACAAGTAATCAGTTATTCTAATATGGAAGAGTGATCCCAAACCCAGTTTCTCTTAGTTAATTACCAACTTTTAATTTCAGCAAAGCTTACCTATCTACTTAAGTTTCAGCAAAGCTTATCTCTAACTAAAATCTTAACCCCTCTAAAATCCTTAATTCTCTAAAGTTTACATCTCATGACTTTGCATGTATCCATTTCCAAGTCGGATTACGTTCAGGCCAAATTACAAAGGCAATGTTGTAACACCTGCCTCAGGAAAATGAAGCACTTCAATTCACGCTGGACTCCTTTACCAGACAAGTTTCTATCCATCAGCCAGCCCACAAAATTTTCAATCAGGAAGCCAAAATTGTACTATCCTTAAAGAGCGTTCGGAGCAGGAAACCTTTAGAGGCCTTCACAGGTTTTACTGATAGATCCGGAAGGTCCCATAAGTAATTTCTGACTTGGAAGGACCCCCAGACTCAGCAGTGGGAAGCAGACGTTGCCGAAGTGGAAGGATCACCACAGGTTGCTGAGTTGGCCACTGTTGTCAGGGCTTTTGAGAGGTTCTCCGAACCATTTAATTTGGTTACTGACTCTGCCTACGTGGTGGGGGTGGTGTCCAGGGCAGAACAAGCCATCCTACAAGAGGTGTCCTATATTGCATTGTTTAAATTGCCCTCAAAATTAGTAAAACTTGTCTCCCACTGAGAGCAACCATTTTATGTCATACATACAAGGTCACATACTGATTTGCCAGGGTTCATTGCGGAGGGAAACAGGAGTGCGGATGCTCTCGCTGCCCCTGCCTCAATGGCCCCACTGCCCAACATTTTTGAGCAGGCCAAACCCAGCTGCAAACTCTTTCACCAAAATGCGCCTGGTCTAGTTCGCCGGTTCCACCTTACCTGGGAACAGGCCAAGGCGACCGTGGCCGCATGCCCATCCTGCAGCCAGCATGTACTTCCCACCTTAAGTGCTGGGGTCAACCCCAGAGAACTCAAAAGCTGTGAGGTGTGGCAAACAGATGTCACCCATTTCCCTGAATTTGGCAAATCAAAGTATGTACATGTTTCTGTGGACAGCTTTTCTGGAGCAGCCTTTGCCTCTGCCCACACAGAGGAGAAATCCTCGGACACAATTAAACACCTAGTCCAGACTTTCTCTTTTATGGCATCCAGAGATAGCTCAAAACCGTCAACGGCCTGGCGTACTGCTCCAGGGAATTCTGCAGCTTCCTGCAGCAATGGGGAGTGGAGCATAAGACCAGCATCCCCCACTCCCCCACAGGTCAAGCCAAGGTCGAGAGGACCCACTGAGATATCAAAAGGGTCCTCCATCAACAAGAGCGAGTATTAAAGATGGAACCGCCTTCAATTCAATTGGCCAGGGCCCTCTTCACCCTGAATTTTTTAAACTGTTCCTTCGAGGTGTTGAACCCACCAATCGTCCACCACTTTGGTGCAAACCATCAACTGACCATCAAGGAGAAGCCACCGGTCATGGTCAAAAACCCCGAGAAGGGAAAGATGGAGGGGTCTCACGAGCTGGTCACGTGGGGCCTTGGGTACACTTGCATGTCCACCCCCAAGGGGCCGAAGTGGTTACCATCCAAATGGGTGAGGCCCTATGCCCCAAAGGTCTCAGGGAAAAAGGGAATAACATTGCCCCAAGTCACCCAGACAGCGTGGAGGCAGAAGTGCAAGGAGGAAAGCGCATGGAAGGAGCTCCCGTTCCCATCTGGCCCCTAAGCCCAATTTAATATGTCCATTTCCAGTCTTTTTCAGTTAAGATGGAACCCGTCCCAGTCTGAACCCCGCCTTTGAAGAACCCCCACCCGATCCTCAAGGCTTGCCTGCTCATCAGTCTCAGCGTCCCGACCATCGGATGGCTCATCCCTCAACCCAAGGCCAATGTATGGGCAACACTCGCGAGGGCCATGGGCCAGGATCATACATGTCTCTCAGCAACCTCCGCAGACAATCCCCTCATGACCTGCCTTGTGGGGATCCCGTTTCAGCCTGAGGAGTTTCCATCAAAACTCCTGGAGATGCAGACACAAGTCAACCGTGAAGGCATCTTTAAAGGCCAAACAGTGTCCTGGAACTCACCTCCCAAATCTTTTGTTGAAGTTAAGATAAACCTACCCGTTAAGAACCCCCTTATACTTTGGCAGAGGTATGTTTCCCCCCTTCCAATTTGAAGTTCAGAACCCCAAGAATAAGAGCTCCTCGGGTCGTCTAATACCTCCTATTGAGTTCAGCACATGTTTGCACACCCTAGGGGCCAGGAGAGGTTTTTCCAAGTCGAGTATCTGTCGGAAAACAATGGGAGACAAGCCACATCCGATGATGATCAACAAGTCTCAGCTTTATTTAGATTAATAGCAAATATATAGTGTCAATAATTAGTTCATACATATTACAAAACTATAGCTCATGATTGGCTTATGATATTTTGACGCATGTTCTTTCTGTAATCAGCCTTGCGGTTACAATTTTCTTAATCTAGCATTTTCAGTTCCTTAGCATTTTTCAGCATTTTTGTACTAACAACACCCTTGTTGTTGTATCATTCTAGTGCTCAAGGATATTATATCCTTGTTAATCATCACGTACACCACATAGACATAGTTACATTCCAACCGACTTAACAGTATCATGGCCCTTGCTGTGCAGCCATGCATCAGAAAAATTCTCCACAGAAAGATTTTCCACATTTCTCCTGTTTTCTTTAAATTGCACAAGGAGATGCTGATTAAACATTTTCTGAACTCCTTGTTGTATCAAATTTTGCAAGCAAATACAAATACAAGGCAAACAAATAATTAACAAAACAATCACAATGCCTACTACAATGACTATTTTTATCATCGAGGTCAGCTAAGGTCCTAATCCTAAAGAAGTGAGCTATCTGTCTAAACTCCACCCCTGTTGCAATTTTAATTGTTCTGTCAATTTTTGTAAACTTGATATTTGAGCATGAATGGACTGAGAATGGTCAGACAAATTCATACAGCACATTCCTTCAAACTCTTCACATCCGTGACCTTGTGCTAAAAGCAAAAAATCAATCGCGGCCCTGTTTTGCAAAGTAGCATGCTTGACCGAATCTACATCTACTAATAAGCTACTTAAAGCAAGAGACGTGGCATTAGTTTGTTTTGCCAGCCAACACCCTAATTTATTAAGAGTAGCTAAGCTCTGAGCTGTTCCTACTCCTGGGGCAAGGACGGATGCAGCAATTATTTTATCTGGGGACCAAAATTCCATGTCCGATTTACACTCCGATGTAAACTGATGGACCATTCTTTTTGTTCGCGTCTGAGCACTTGTTTGATGTAAAATCATAGATGTGTTCGGGGTGAGCAATGATAGTCGTCTTAATGTGCATGGACTACTTTTCATCCGAGAGGGAATGCCTGCCCAGGCCCTGTCACCACAAATGAAAAACATTCCAAAAGGTAATTGAAGTGGTGCTAAAGTAGATACAGAAACAATAGGAGAAGTATAGTTACACCAAAGTGTGGAATTTCGATAAACTGCCAAAGAAGAGTTAACTATTGTGGTATAGTTTTTTCTAGAACGTAAAGTTCTACTGGTAAAGTTAAAAACAACACATCCATCAGCTTGAACTGATCCTAATAACTCAATCTCTTGTGGCTCTAAGGCTGCTAAAAGTAGATAAGGCACCCATTTGTCCCAAGCATCTACTGTTTTTCGGGAATTGTTCCTTTGACAAGTAGGGATCCGTGAAGGGCAAGGCCATTCATCAACAGGCAATCCTACCAAACATGTGGAAAAAGGATTTCCGGGGGATGAAAGAGAAAGACATATTGCTTCCTGATTGGTTAAATTAGCTAGGGTAACCCATACATTTGTTTTTGGCTGTGGGGGAACCCACCAAGCACTTGCTATACAGGAACAAAAGAACAGTAGGTACAAAACTCTCATGCTATCATCTGTACAACAAAAGCAACAACAACAACAAAAAATTATTAATCCTTAATTAACAATTCGCTAAACAGGCTATTAAAAGTACAAAATGGTCTATTGTATATATAACAGAGGGTAGGTTCAGTCACTGTCAACAGGAACTCCTGATGAAGGCGAACCAAGCCGTCTAGGTGTAACTGAGGATTCCTGATGTCCTCCACTTTGAGGTTTTGATGCTGGCTTCGTCCACCGAGCTGGAATCCACTCAGGTCCTGTGGGGGTAGAAACACAAAGATATCCTCTTCCCTAATATAATACTTTCACTGGACTTTGCTATAAACTTGTCTTCAAACATTTGTATCTAACCCAGATTTCTGTTGGTTCTGTCTTGTTCTCACTAGGGCTGTCAAAATGTGTGATAACTGCTGGTACCTTTGATGATCCAAATACACACAAATAGTTCAATACAAACAATGTTTTAGCCACACGTTCCTAAATATCTGTGATATGGCTAAATTTTTCAATATAAGTTTTTAAAGTACCATTTGCTCGCTCTACAATTGCCTGCCCTCTAGGATTATGCGGTATTCCTGTAACATGCTTCACACCCCATTGTTTCAAAAAGGTTTGAACCCTGCTACTGACATAAGCTGCACCATTGTCTGTTTTTAGCTGTCGACAAACTCCCATGACTGCAAAACAACTAGTTAAATGTCTAATTACATGAATAGCCCTTTCACCTGACTGAGGCGTAGCCCAAATATAATGACTGTATGTATCAATTGTCACATGAACATATTTCAGGCGACCAAAACTATTAACATGCATGACATCTGCTTGCCACAGTTCATTGGCCATTACTCCATGAGGATTAACCCCTGTCCCTAGCCCTAAACCTCCATTATGGTGACAGCATATGGGACAGCTTCTAACAATTGCAGTGGCTTCTGCATGTGAAATGTGGAATTCTTTCTGAAGTCCTTTTGCATTCTGATGGAAAATGGAGTGAGCCTCTCGTGCTAACACATGTTGAGGCAATGGCACGGTTATGGCTGTAGATACCAGTTCATCAGCTCGCTGATTTCCTTCTCCTAAACCAATGTTCCATTTATGACTCCGAATATGAATTACTGCATAGGGTTGTTCTCGCTGGTGCAAAGCTTTATTTACCTGCATCAAAAGCTGATAGAGTCTCTGATTTCGTACTTCTTTGATAAAGGCATCTTCTATTTGTGCAACAACACCTGCCACATATAGTGAATCAGTCACTATATTAATTGGTTCTCTGAAATGAGATATTGCCCAGACCACAGCAAAGAGCTCTAGTGTCTGCAAAGTATCGGCTTCTTCCGCTGACAACATTTTCTTTTCCCAAGACCCTTCTTTCTGCCATGTAATGGCAGCCTTACGGGATTTCTTTCCGGCGTCTGTATATACAGTAAGTGCTCCCGGTATGGGCCTGTCACTTCTTTTAGGAACTAACATCCATTTCTGCATCCCTACCCATTTCAGTGGAGGCTTGCTGTTATTAGGTGCGATAGTACTAGTGCTGCCTAATAGTGCTTCCTGTAATTCAGCAGAATTAACCAAATACCAATCTAATGTATCTCGTTGTAGTGGCAGAAAAATGGTATCAGGCTCTAAACCCATAACTTGTACTACACGTTGACGTCCTTTCTTGATAAGTAGACTCAATAGCTCAATTTTTTGCCATATAGTCTTTTGTTGTTGTAGTGGAGGCATAACCCATTTCAGCACCCATTGTTCCCCCGTTCTCTTGAGATGCTGGACCAATGCACCCATAAAATGAGTGGGGCCCAGCCATATGGCTAAGTCAACAGGAAGATCTAAAGTTCTCCGGCGAACCTGGCCCTGTAAAATGCACTCAGCAATGAGTTGAATTACCTGCTGCTGTTGAGGGGAAACAGTCACTTGTTGTGTGGGGTCAGTCCCTTTCAGCAAAGGACGTAATTGATCAATTAGTTCATTAGGAATTCCAACTATAGGCCTGAGCCACTGTAAATCCCTAACAGTTTTTGTGCATCATGTAATGTAGTAATGTTGTGATGAAATTGCAGCTTTTGGGGAGTAACAGTCTGTTCTGTCAAAATCCATCCTAAATACTTCCATGGAGAAGATCGCTGGATTTTTTCAGGGGCTACAATCAGAGCTTGTTTAGCAAGGGTCTGTTGAATTTGGTGAATTTGTAAATCTGAAAAGGGCTGAGGTTGTGCAAACAAAAGGTCATCCATGTAATGATAAATGATAACCTGAGGCCACTGCTGCCTTAGAGGTTGTAGGGCAGAATTAACAAAAAGTTGACACAAGGTGGGACTGTTGCGCATGCCTTGAGGTAACACAGTCCATTCAAACCTTTGATCGGGGCGCTGACGATTTACAGCTGGTAACGTAAAAGCAAACCTAGGTGTATCTTGAGGATGCAATGCTATAGTGAAAAAACAGTCTTTTAAGTCCACTATTAACAAAGGCCAATGTTGAGGCAACATAGCTGGGTTAGGCAAACCTGGTTGAAGAGCTCCCATAGGTTCTATTTGGGCGTTCACTGCACGAAGGTCGTGAAGCAGTCGATATTTTCTAGATTTTTTCTTTATAACAAATATAGGGGTGTTCCATGGGCTGGTAGACAGTTTCAGGTGACCTTGTTGAAGTTGCTCTTGTACTAAGGCATGTGCATGTTGTAAGCTTTCCCCTTTCAATGGCCACTGCTTAACCCACACCGGAGTGTTTGTATTCCAGGTGAGAGGAATGGGGAAAGTCCAAGCAGCAGCCATTATCCCAAAGGGTGATCATTGGTGAGAACAATACCAAGTTGTGCCAACACATCTCGTCCAATTAAACACTGTACTGTAGGTGGAAGTGGTGTAATTGAAAAGGATGCTTGTGCATATTTCCCATCAATGACTACAGTGAGCGTCGGTGTTCGACTAGCTAGAGTCATTCCTCCTACTCCAGTCACTGTTGTGGCAGCTGCCTGCAGAGGCCAATCATGAGGCCATTCACTTGGAGCAATAATGCTGGTATCTGCTCCAGTGTCCAATAATCCCATAAGTTTTTTAATCTGTCCATTGAGGCAGAGCTCAACTGCCCTCCGAGGTCGTGTAGAAAGATCTATGGTTAATAATGTTAGTCCTCCTGTAGAGCCAAAACCCCCTTGATTTCTTGCATCATGTCGCATAGGAGAAATATCTTTCGCCAATTGAGGAAGGGGTATTAATTGTGCTAGTCTTTGTCCCCTTTTTATCTGCAGGGGGGGGGTATTGAGTATAAGCCATAATCATAATTACCCCACAATAATCTGCATCAATGACACCAGGTAAAACAAACAATCCCAGCATAGTCGTGGAAGAGCGCCCCAGCAAAAGTCCACCTACTGGTTGTCCATTGATTATAATAGGTCTTATAAGTCCCGTGGGGATCTTGAGAGGATTTGTGGTCATTATAGTGACATTTACTGTGGCTGCCACGTCCATGCCGAGGCTCCCGCTGGTGGCTGGTCGCAGTTGTTTGTTGGCATTGCAGCCGCTACTTGTGTCCCGGCGCGGCGACTGTTCGCGCTGCTCCTCAAGTTTCCCGACCTCCGTCGACAGGCGCTGGTGTTATGTGTGTCAACGCGGCATTTTGCACACCAAACCCCTGCAGCATTACACTCTCTTCGGATATGTCCGCTACTGCCACAACGAAAACATTTCATGCGAGCACCAGAAGGTGGGGAGCGAGGACCAGTGCTAGCCGTTGCTACTTGAAGAGGAGCAAGAGCTGCCATTACCTGCGTCTGAGAAGCTTTTGCCTGCTCTTGTAATCTGAGCCCTAATTGTTTTATAGCATCAACTAAAAATGCCTGCGTTCCTGATGGCACAGTTGCTGCCTTTTCTAATAAATCAGCTATTGACCAATCCCCTGCCATAGTATTTATTATTGATCTAGTGTGTGAATTGCTATTTTGTAAAACACATTGTTTCAATAATGCCCCTTTCATGTAATCCTGAACACCTGCTCTATCTATGGCTTCTGCTACCTTGTCTACAAAGGACCCCAAGGTTTCCTCACGACCCTGCTTGATTCCCATATATATGGGTAATCCCCCCGGAGCTTTAACCATATCGATGGCCCTTCTTGCTACTGCCATAGCCTCTCGACACTTGTCTGGTCCCATAAGGGCTTGAGCCTCCATTCTTTGATAGGGTCCCAGCCCTAACAATTCATCTAACGTTATACCTTGTAGTGGATCACCTTGTCCCCTTTGCACAGCCGCTGAGGCTTGTGCTTCTGCCTGCCAATGTGCAGTAAATAACAAATGTTGATGTTGCGTAAAAATAAGTCGGGCTATCCCTTTTATATCTGCTGGCAACAAAACATGAGCATTAAAAAGATACTCTAACATTTGTTTTGCAGTAACTCCATATTGCCCAACTGTAGAGCGCAGCTGCGCTAACATTTTCCAATCTAAAACTGTAACTGTTGCCTGCAAACCTCCTGCTGGATTTGGCGTAAAAGTAACTGGAAAAGCCAAACAATCAGAGGCAGCATCCAACATATCTTTTTCACCTTGCTCAGCGCCTTGCTGTGCCAAGGCTGCCCACACCTCGCGGCGTTCCCTTGCCATAGCCCCCGCAAGGTCAGATTCTGCCCCAGGGATAGGCTCCTGGCTATCTGGGAACATGGCCACCTGAGGCAATACGGGGGCAGCATTCCTGGGGCTGCGTGGAGGCTCCCATATGTTGTTGGCTCCCTGTCTAGATTCTACTTCTGCCAGAGGAGGTGCTGAGGCTGGTAAATGTATGGTAGTGAACACGGGAGGATTAGGGGTACTAGTGCCTAAGAAGGGATTATAATCTTTATTCTTTTCCTGAGCTGACACTACTTCTCGAGCTGCCCTTTTTTCTGCCTGACATAACAACAACTCATTATGTACCACCCTCCATAGTTTGCTCATTTTCTTGGCTGTCTTATCATCATCTAATGTGAGCTCCCATAACTTATCCCCAAAGTGTCTCCATTCCACTAACTCATGAACAGTATGAGGGTTAATAAAAAACCCTTGAGAATAACCATATTCTAAAAGTTCAAGTAACTCTTTTCCTAAATTTAATCCCTTAATCTGGCGTTTCTGCAAGAACGCCATAAATAAATCATATGCTGCTTGCCTGTCCATAATTACGTCAGCGCTGTTGCAGCCTCTCCAGGTCTCGGCAGCACGTATCGGCTAAGCCCACCTCTGTGGTCGCTTAGGGCACGGAGCACTCCCAGGTTCTGTTGCTCTTAAGCCGTCCTTCGGCTTGCAGGACCCGAACCCTACGTTGTTCCCAGTCATGGATCACGTCGGAATGGTCACCATTTGTCGGAAAACAACGGGAGACAAGCCACATCCGATGATGATCAACAAGTCTCAGCTTTATTTAGATTAATAGCCAATATATAGTGTCAATAATTAGTTCATACGTATTACAAAACTATAGCTCATGATTGGCTTAAGATATTTTGACGCATGTTCTTTCTGTAATCAGCCTTGCGGTTACAATTTTCTTAATCTAGCATTTTCAGTTCCTTAGCCTAGCATTTTTCAGCATTTTTGTACTAACAACACCTTTGTTGTTGTATCATTCTAGTGCTCAAGGATATTATATCCTTGTTAATCATCACGTACACCACATAGACATAGTTACATTCCAACCGACTTAACAGTATCATGGCCCTTGCTGTGCAGCCATGCATCAGAAAAATTCTCCACAGAAAGATTCTCCACAAGTGTTAACATCCATAGTGCATAACCAAAGGTGTGAAGAGTTTGAAAGAATGTGTTGCATGAACCTGTCTGACTATTTTGGATCAATTCACAAAAATTGCAATTAATGAAGAACAAATTACATGATTTAAAAGAAAGTGATGATGCATTTAGAGATTAGTTAAGTAGCCTTAAAATTACAGGAGAGCTGAAGTTTGTTGTTAAACAAGTGTTTGTTATATTATTACTTGTAGTAGTAGGATTATTAGTACTAAGTTGTGTAATGTCTTGTATTAAGAATATGTTGCATAAGACAATATCTAATGCTTGGCTTGTGCAAAAGAAAAAGGGGGAATTTTAGAAGGATTTCTGGAGATAGACACAGAGAGGCCCTGCAGTTTTGGGAAAATGCTGTTGTTTTAGCACTGTCAAGGACGAATAGTCTGGGAATTAGCCGTTGGCTCCTCAACAAAGTGTAAACAGGTAACTGCAAAGGAACGCTTATGCAGATAAAATTAGCCAATAGTATAGCTTGGGGCTCGTGAACACCAGGAGGCAGAAAATAGCAAGTAGCAAAATGCTGCGTGAACAGATTATGCACAAGAATGATACATGTATAAAAGAACCCTGTGTACCCTCAATAAACGAGCAACCACCATTACTTCTGTGGAGAGCGTGATTGACTCCGGCTGCTCCCCACAACTGCACTTTACTAAAAAGGGAAAATTTTGAAAGCACATGAAAAGCAAAAAGTGAACAGGATGACAGGAAGTACAGGGAAAGGGAAGGAAATCTGCCCAATTAATCTTCAATGAAACCTTGAAAACAGAAAACGAACTCTAACAAATGCTAAAGAAGGGAGATATGATGAGAAACAGTGAGAATGAAAACAACCAAGAAAATATGAAACCAGAGGGATTGAGACCAAATGGACTGAGATGAAATGAGGAACAATGAAATGGATGACACTTGCCGAAAGAAATCTAATTCAAATGCTGCAATCAGGCAAGAAATATAGATAAAAGAAGGAGAGGAAAAAAAATTGAAGAGATGCAATCGTAAAACAAAAAAGGGATAATTCTGAAAGCACATGAAAAGTAAAAATTGAATGGGATGACACGAAGTGCAGGGAAAAGGGGCAGAAATCTACTCTATTAATCTTCATTATAATATAAAGATTACATTCCCTCTTCGGAAAGGAAAGTCTTCCTTTCGGGAGGGGAATGAAATCTTGAAAACAGGGAACAGTCAAACAAACACTCGGGAAAGGAGATATGATGAGAAAAAATGCAAATGAAAACAACCAAGAAATTTTGGAACTGGAGAGATTGAGACCAAATGGACTGAGATGAAATGAGGAACAATGAAATGGATGACACTTTCCAAAAGTACTCCAATTCAAATGCTGCAATCAGGAAAGAAAGGGAAATAAAAGAAGGAGAGGAAAAGGGATTGAAGACATGCAAGCTTAAAACGAGAAAAGGAACATTTTGAAAGCGTGTGAAAAGCAAAAAGTGGATGGGATTCCAAGAAGTGCAGGGAAAGGGATGGAAGCTTGCCCAATTAATCTTCAATGAAATCTTGAAAAAAGAGAACAAAGTCTATCAAACACTCAGGAAAGGATATATGATGAGAAAGAGTGCGAATGAAAACAACTGAGGAAATCTGGAACAGGAGGGGTTGAGACCAAATGGACTGAGATGAAATGAGGGGCAGTGAAAAGAACCAACACTTGCCAAAAATACTCCAATTCAAGTGCTGCAATCAGACAGAAAATATAAATAAAAGAAGGAGAGGAATTAAAATAGGAAACATGCAAGTTTAAAACTCAAAAGTACATGAAAAGCAAAAGTGAATGGGATGACAGGAAGTACAGGGAAAGGATGGAGAATCTGCTCAGTTAATCTTCATTGAAATCATGAAAACAGACAATAAAGTCTAACAAACACACAGGAAAGGAAATATAATGAAAACCATTGTGAATGAAAACAACAGAGAAAATTTTGAACCAGATGGATTGAGACCAAATGGACTGAGATGAAATGAGAGACAGTGAAAAGGATCAACACTTTCAAAAAGTACTCCAATTCAAATACTGAAATCAGGGAAGAATGGTAAATAAAAGAAGGAGTGGAAAAGTGATTGAAGACATGCAAGCTTAAAGTGAGAAAGGGAACATTTTGAAAGCACGTGAAAAGTAAAATATGAATGGAGTGACATATAGTGCAGGGAAGGAGATGGAAACCTGCCCAATTAATCTTCAATGAAATCTTGAAATCCAAGAACCAATTCTAACAAATACTCCTGAAAGTAGATATGACTGGCGAATTAAAACAACCAAGAAAATTTGGAACCGGAGAGATTGAGACCAAATGGACAGAGGTGAAATGAGGGGCAGTGAAAAGGACCAGCACTTTTCCAAAGAACTCCAACTCAAATGCTGAAATCAGGCATGAAATGTAAATAAATAAGGTCTGGAAAAGAGATTGAAGACATGAAAGCTTAAAATGAAAAAAGGAACATTTTGAAAGCATGTGAAAAGCAAAAAGTGAATGGGATGACAAGAAGTGCAGGGAAAGGGATGGAAGCCTGCCCACTGAATCTTCATTGAAATCTTGAAAACTCAAAAGGAAGTCTAATAAACACTCAAAAAAAAGATATGATGAGAAACATTGTGAGTGAACACAACCGAGAAAATTGAGGGATTGAGACCAAATGAACTGGAATGAAATGAGGGGCACTGCAAAGGACCAACACTTCGCCAAAAGTGCTGCAAATCAAAAGTTGCAATCAGGCAACAAATGAAAACAATGTAGGAGAGGAAAAGGAACTGAAGACACGCAAGCTTAAAAGGAAAAATGGAAAATTTTGAGAGCAAGTGAAAAGCAAAAGGTGACTTGGATGACAAGAAGTGCAGGGAAAGGGACAGAAGCCTGACCAATTAATCCTCATTAAAATAGCCAGATTCCATTCCCGTTCCCAAAAGGAAAGTCTTCCTTTCAGGAACCAGAATGAAATCTTGAAAACAGAGAACACAGTCTAACAAATGCTCAGGAAGCGAGATATGATAAGAAAGAGTGCGGATGAAAACAACTGAGAAAATTTGCAACCAGAGTGATTGAGCCTGAAAGGACTTAGATGAAATAAGGGGCAGTGAAAAGGACCAACACTTGCCAGAAATGTGCCAATTCATATGCTGAAATCAGGCAAGAAATGTAAAAAAAAGAAGGATAAGTAAAGAAATTGAAGAAATGCAAGTTTAAAATGAAAAAAGGAATATTCTGAAATACGTGAAAACATAAAGTGAATGAGATGGCAAGAAGTACAGTGTTGTAGCACATTTTTTGGGTTTATATTGTATTTAATTTTTTTATTGGGTTTGTAATAGTTTCTTCTGTACCACCCTGTTCCCTTGGAGGTTTGTCCCTGCTCCTTCTCCCCGCCCATCCGCCCACACTGGAATGTAACCCAACTCTGTTCCACTCCCACCTTATCCCTGACTGGGTAGTGGCTTGTCCTTGCCTCTAACCCCTTCCCCCTGGGTAAAAGCCAAGGGACCACGTGGGAAAAATGTCTCTCTGGCTCTTGGGACTGGGATGGGGACAGGGACTGGACTGAGCTCCAGACTCTGTGGAAGCAGGACCCCAGAATAAAGCCATGATTCCCCAGACCAAGGGCAGACTCTTTCCTTTTGCCATTGACAGACACGTGCTCTCTCTAAATAAAAAAGTTTGCAGCCTCTGGGATCTTTAAGGACCTGAAGGGAAAATTCCTTCTGGCATGGTTTCTCTCCTGAGCTAGCCAAGGCAAAAACAGAGCAGGGGCTCTGGGGGGTAGAGAGCCACATCAGTGCAGGGAAAGGGACGGAAGCCTGCCCAATTAAGATTCATTAAAATCACAAGATTCCATTCCATTTCCTGAAAGGAAGAACAGGAAGGAAATGTAGAAAACAGAGAACAAACCCTAACAAATGATCAGGAAAGGAGATACGATGATAAACACTGGAAATGAAAAAAAAAAGAGAATTTTTGAAATTGGAGTGATTGAGTCCACAAGGACTGAGATGAAATGAGGGGCAGTGAAAAGGACCCACACTTGCCAAAAGTACTCCTATTCAAATGCTGACATCAGGCAAGAAAGGTAGATAAAAATGGAGAGGTAAAGGAATTGAAGACAAGCAGTCGTAAAATGAAAGTAGGGTAAATTTTGAAAGCACGTGAAAAGCAAAAAATGTATGGGGTGACCAGAAGTGGAGGGAAAGGCATTGAAGCCTGCTGAATTAATCTTCAATGAAATGTTGAAAAGACAGAACATTGTGAGTGAACACAACTGAGGAAAATTTGGAACTGGAGGGATAGAGATCAAATGCACTGGAATGAAACGAGGGACACTGAAAAGGACAAGCACTTGCAAAAGTACTTGAATTCAAATTTGGAAATTAGGCAAGAAAGTTAAATATAAGAAGGAGAAGAAAAGAAATTGAAGACATGCCAGCTTACAAAGAAAAAGGGAAAATTTTGAAAGCATGTGAAAAGCAAAGAGTGAATGGGATGACAAGAAGCACAGGGAAAGGGATGGAAGC
>NW_026690297.1:0-51461 GCF_015227805.2 Hirundo rustica | reverse complement strand
TGGGAAGAATACTGAGAGCCCAAATATTGAGATCTTGAAGTCTCAGACCATGACAACTCTGACCCTGAATACTCAGGCCCTGGCAACTCAGACCTCAAAGACTCTGACCATGAAGACTCAGAATCTGAAGACCCAGAACCAGAAGCCCCGCTTGCTTGGCTCTGGCATTGTAGTAAGAACAGCTGCAGCCCCGTTTGGCACATGCCACCCTCTCCATGTCACCTGAGCCTCTTGCAGCCCACAGCAGCTTCCTGGTGCCCTGATGGCACTTGGGACCTCCCTGCCCACTTACAAGCATGTGTCACCTCAGTATTGCCCCTAGGGCTGCCACTCCAGTCATGGTCTCTTCTGAGGTTGCACCAGCTTCCTGGCTACCCCAGGGAGAGATCTTGAAGGCCATGCTCAGGGATGGAGTTGATGGTGCTTTGATGGAGGTGCTGGGGAGTTTGTTGGTCCCAACCCAAGCCCTACCAGATTTACAGACTCAGAAAGCAGCTGCCTGGTCGTGCCCTGGGACTGTGCTGGCCATGCTCATCTCCAAGAGGCACCAGCTTGGTCCCGGGTTCCCTTTCAAGGCAGCTTTGTCCAAGCTGCCTTGATACTGGCTGGGGGTGGGCAAGTATCTGGAGCTCTGGAAGGTTCCTGGCTTGTCTGTCTGCCTGGCCAGATCAGCTTTGCCAACAGTGTCCGGGCAGGCAAGGGTGCTGGAGTTACTTCCCTGGAGATGAGGTCCTGGCTAAGAGAGCAGGAGGTGTCACAGATGCTGAACAGCCAGACAGGAGAACCCCACAGTCCCTCTCAACAGGAGCAGGGTGGGATCCTTCCTCAGATGCAAGCTTTGGGGCCTTTGCTAACCAGCCACTGTCTTCCCTTTCCTCAGCCAGACAATCAGGTGCAGGTAGAGATGGTGAAGGTGCTGATGGAGAAGGCTGCTCTGGAGCTGCAGCAAAAGCTCACATCCCATCTCCCGAAGAACAGGTTCCCCAACAAACAGCTGTGCCAGAGTCTTCTCAAGTGAGTAGAGACTCCCGTCCCCATCTCCAGGTGCCCCGTGAGGAACACCCAGCCATGTTTCCTTCTCCTGAGAGCTCCTTGTGTGTGCAGAGCTGGGGAATAGCTGGGGACTTCAGAAAGGGCCTGGTCCCTGTGGCTGTGACACGCTACATTGTGAGCAGCGGAGCGTCCTCCCTTCCCCAGCACCACGCTGAGCTTTGGACTGCTCAGCTTCCCACAGGTCTGGGGCTCTGTCCCTAGAGCTGAGGGGACCCAGTGCAAATCTTCAGGCCCTTCCAGACAGCATAGATTCTGTCCCTGCTGACTAGCTGTGAAAGAGATAACTCCCAGCTGATATCTTGGTTCCAACTAATAGAGCACACAAAACGAAAGGAGAAGGGAACTGCACGTGTCAGCAAACACTTTAAAACCCAAAATCAGATGGCTTGAATCCTGGTGGGGTGACAGGGCTTATCTAGGTAACTTGGTCAGTCCCTTTGCTCCATCATGATGCAGCACAAGCACAGGAGGCTTCCATTCAGGAAGATGCTATGTAGAACAGATCATGTGATGTGGTTGCAGAGCAAAGATTTCCTGTGCAGGCCCATCTAACTCCTAGGCCCCAAAGCAATTTCAGGCTCAGGCTGTACACCAGGCTAAGCAGTTTCATTGAGACCAGTGGAGGCCCAGTGGACTCACCTATACTGGCTTTTCATGGCAGAGGAGCTGTGACCAGTGTCCATTTTAAACTAATTTTATTTTCAGGTACCACTGGTAGCTGATAAAACCTAGGACCTGCACTCCTCCTGATTTCCCAAAGTCATTGCCAGGTGGTCAGGCCTTGGGTTTCGTGGGCTTGAGCTGAGTTTCTAAAGCAGTGAATAAATAAATAGCCACTTTATTTGTATCCTCCATCCACTTGGACCCTTAGCCAGGCTGTGGTTTAAGGATGGTCCTTACTCCTCCTTGCAGAGTTGAGCTGCCCGAGTACGTCCTGGACATGGGCTCTGTCCTTAAGGGTTGCACTGAGAGACGCACTCTGGAGATCACCAACCCTGGGCAGATCTACCTGTCCTTCCAGATGGGTGTGTCTGTCCTGCAGGACACGGGTAAGCAGTGCTGGAGACATTTCCTATGGGCTTGAAGGAGGTGTCTCAGACAGATTAGCTTAAGCCACTGAACTTGGGGAGGCTTTTGAGCTGCTTCTTCTTCTCAGTGCCCCAGCTGGGAGCTTTAGAGGCAGAATTCTCCTGGCCAGCCATGCCCAGGGACCTGGCCTGCCTGTGACTGCCCTAACGCTTCAGTGCAGGGGCCAGAAGGGCTCATCACCCTGGTCACCTCTCAGCATCTTCTCCCCTTGGCTCCCACGAGCACCAAGTTTCTTTGGGCACTCCGTGGGCTTGTTTTGTGAACCAGTGGGATCTGCTGTGTTTTGGAAGTGCTTGCTTTGGAGTTCACACTGTCACAGCACTTGTATTCAGCCTTTATTGAGGAAACAGCCTGTGAGATCCTCGGGTGGATCAGAAGAGGCCTTGAGGTGAGGCTGCGCTTCCACCACACAGTGGCTCACTGTGTCTGAGGGGTGTTCACTCTTTAAGATTTTGTCCAGGTCACAGCAAGGCAGGGGGACTTTCCCAGACCTCTCAGTCAGGACACCTGTAAGGCCTTAATGTGCTTATGACACATTTCCTGTTTCTTGTGTGTCTCAGCTGCTTTGTTTTCACCTGTTCAAGGTTTCAGTGTGCACATGGACCGGGTGAAGGGCCTGCCTCCAAGGTACACCATGGAATTTGATGTGAGCTTTGAAAGTGCCCGCTGGCCACAGGGTGACGTGGATGTGCTGCTGCCCATCAAGGTACCACAGCTCTTGGGGCAGGCAGCAGGCTGGGCACAGCAGCAGATGTCACCTGCAGCCTCCACTGAACTCTCTGTCCTTCTCCAGGTAGCAGAAGGCCTCACGTATAACATCCGCCTCCATGCCACTGTGTTGGAGCTGTCGCTCGATGTCTCGAAGAGCGCTCTGGAGTTCTCTGATATCCTCGTTGGGCAGTGCCAGCTTGAGACAGTCCGGCTCTACAACTGGTTCCAAGTGCCCTGCAAATGGTCCATTACTGCCATCAAGCCTGTTATGAAGGTGAAGCACGGGCAACATTGAACACGTTAACTTCTTGGCTGGGTTTTCTTTGTGTCTCTTGCCCTTTTTGTTCCTGTGGCTGCCTGAGCACTTGGGTCTACAGCGTGTTTGAGGAAGCTTCTGAGGGTCTAGATGAAGGCTGGTTTGCCCGGACCTGTTGTGTTAGCTGATGCTTTGCTCTTCTGCCATCTTCACCCACTCCCCTTCCTCTGAGGACAGTAGTTCCCTATCCGCCTGCCCTGTCTACAGGTTTTCCCTCCAGCTCTAGGCTGTGGGGGCCAGGCTTGGTTTGGCTGTGGGTGCTCTCAGCACCATAGCAGTGTCTCAGAACACTACAAGAACTGAGGCTCTGTCCTCCCAGACCAAAGAGACCTCACACGATTGGTTTCTGTGCCCAGAAGAATCAACACAAATACATGACACCGGATGGACATCAGAAGCAGCTGGCACTGGAGCATGAGCCCTGTCCCTTCGAAGTGACGCCCTGCGAAGGAACCCTTGATGCAGGAAGCTGGCAGGACTTGCAGATCCAGTTTGCACCCAAGGAGGAGGTGAGATTGGCAGGTGTCAGCCCAGGAGGCCTGTCAGGGCTATCTGGAAATGAGGGCCTGCTGCAGAGAGTGTGGTCTGAGCTGTGCCTTGACAGGGAGCTTTCTGCAAGCCCCTGTCCTCAGCGTGGCTCAGTTCACCCCACAGAGCACTCCCATGAGATGTGCTTTGAAGTGCCCACAGGGAGCTTGCACAGAGAGCATCAGGGCTCTGTGGCTGCCTCTCGGCACATGGGAGGGATGTGCCCAAATCCCCTCAGCCTCCCCCTTTGCCTGGCTGTATTTGCAGCTGCCACACTTGCTGCAGAGCAGCTGCACGCTCGCAGAGGATCATCCTGGAATGGCCAGTGTAGGCTCATCCTGCTGCAGAACAGACAAAACAGCCACCAGACGCCTTCCTGGGCACGGCAGGACAGTCACCTGTAGTGTGCTGTGCTGCCAGCAGTCCCTGGGGCTCTGGCCTGCCTGCACATTCCCATGCAGCTGGGGACTCAAAGGATGGAGCATTCCCAAAAGTAGTTTGCCTGTGGCCGTTGGGTCTTGGAAACGGTCAGCGTGTACCAGTATGGACACAAATGCTTCTGTGCCCGCAAACAGTGCCGGGGACCTTTTAATTGCTTGAGAGACATAACCATCTGGTGTCTGGCTTTGACCAGAGCCAAACACACTGCAGAGAAGATGACCCTTATTTCTAGCCAGGGAGAGCTCATTTGCCTCTCTCCTGGAGCTGGTGTTTGCCTGATGCAGCAGTGCCAGGACTGTGTGTGGACACGGTAACCCTGAGGGCCCTTCTCATGAGCACTCCTGCATCACTAGGTGAAAACGTCTGACCGTACATCCATCTGATACCCAAATACCCAGTTACAGTGTACACCAGGATTCATCCCAGTTATTCTGACCCAGGACACAGATGCTGTAGTCCCTAGCATAAGTAAATATCTGGTTTCCACTCACGTTGGAGGGACTGATAACACTTGGGACAAGTGTTGTATTTGGCGTCCTGTCACCTGGGACTTCATGGACGAGTTTTCTGCACTCTTCTCTTTTCAGAGGTCTTACGAGAATGAGCTGACGCTTAAAATTTGTGGGAACTGCAATCCCTTAAAGCTGCACCTCTCAGGACAAGGTCTGGAGCCACGGCTGGAGTTCAGCCCCCCAGCCCTAGAGATGGAATGGGTGCTGGTGGACAGCGATGGGGTGGAGGCCACAGTGGTGGTGAAGAACCCATGCAGCTTCCCCATTGAGTTTTACTCCCTGGATTTTGATGAGCAGTACCTTGAGGAGAAGAAGGTGAGAAGGCACGTCTGGTCCCCCTGTACGTGCTGCCCAAGCTTCACAGCACTCCAGCATTCCCAGGCTTGTGCCAGGGAGATGGAGGCAATCCCCAGGGCAAAGCCAACTCTGCTGACATGCTGTGGGGGGGACTTAAATAGTTTGTGTTGTTGGCAGGAAGGGAGGAGACAGAAAATGGGTTTGTTGAGTGTGTGTGATGAAAGACGAGAAAAGGAATCTTGCCTATGGTTTCTCTTCCCTGTGCACACAGATCCTGCGGATGGCAGTGGGGTCTGAGTACCAGAAGAACTTTGTCATGCCTCCACGTGCTGTGGGTGGGACGCTGCCCCCAGAGGTGCTGGAGGACTATGAAGCACAGAAGAGGCCGAAGGCTCAACGGGCAGAGCTCAGGGCCATGGCAGAGGCAGAGGCCACGGCTGAGGCTGAGGCCGAGGCTATGGGCAAGGCAGCACCAGGTGAGAAGAAGAGTGAGGGTTTGGTGGTGTCTGTTTTCACTGTGATCACAGCAGGGGGTCCAGCCCATACACTCTGAACTCAGTCACGTTGTTCTCCAGGGAAAGCCCATGCTTTTAGCAGCTGCCTGTTCCCCAGCTTGGTGGAGGAACTCTTGGGTGAAGGGCTGTGGCATCCTCTGCCAACCCTGAGTGTAGCCAAAGCAAGCTCCTATCTGCCTGCCGTAGACTGGGGAAATAATCAGGATATTCCCTTGTGTCCCTTAGCCACAAAGACTAGGACTGGATGGGTTCTTCAGCCAGTAGGACCAGATCTAATATCACGGGCTCTTCTATATTTGCACCTTCCTAGCCACAAAAGAACAAGTTCATATTGCTTTCACCAAGTCTCCTTTCTGGGGATCTGAGGAGATGGGGAGGATGATGAGGGTCAAAGGTAGGCAGGAGGCTGACTTTCCCCTCTGGTTTTGCACTGCAGCACATCACAGGTCTGTCCCATTGTATCCTGAGCCCATGGTGAAAGCGACTGGGAATCCTATCTCTCAAGCTGTCATGCGTCACCTGGGCATTGACCCGTCTTCAGAGAGGCATGAAGCACAACAGCAGAAAGGGATTGTTGTAGTCGTCCATGGGCCACCCCGGGCAGGTGCGTGAGCTGCAGCCCTGGGCTGCAGGGAGAGAGGCAAGCAGGAGAAACGCATCCTGGTGGACCGTGGTGCTTAAGGCAAAGTCCTCAGCTGAAGAGGAGGCGCAGATGATCCTCTTGGCTCTAGAATTCAGAGCTTGTAGCCACGCTCCAGTCACCTCCCTCCTGGCACCCCCTGGAGGGACACTTGCATTCCCACTGTCCTTTTAGCTCTGAAATCTTGTTTGAGATTTTTCCGGGGCCTGTCCCTGTAATGCCTCACATGCAAGTGTCACCAAGCAGTTCTCATCTCCCTCAGGGAAGACAGAGATAGCGGCGGAACTGTCTTGCTGGTATGGTGGCGCTTGCTTGTCCATTGACACCGTGGTGAAAGAGGCCATTGCCAATGATGGGAGCCAGGCAGGGCTCGGTGCCCGTGACCTTTGCACCAAGGCTGCCATGGAGCTGAAAGGCAAAGACGAAGGTAATGCTGGTAAGGAGAAATGCTGCACCCAGAGTCAGTGCTTGAGAAGCCTGCCACGACTGTCCCCTTCTGCTTACTCAGAACAGCAGTCTTTCAGTCCTTGGGTCTCATGGGAAACATGGGTGAAGTGCATCTCTGGCTTGTCTAGGAGAAAAAATAAATCCATTTTAAGGGCTCAGTCAGGGGTTCTTTTATAGCCCCCTTTGCTGCCATTCTTGGCACGTTCGTTTTTCTAAGGGTGGTGAAGCACACCTGTCTCTTTCCCAAATATTTTCTGTTTCCTCAAAGCTGAATCGAGCTTGCTCCCCATGGGCAGCAGGCAGAACTGCTGCCCACTTTACCAAGGAAAAAGCCTTCTGGAGTGGCTCGTTAAGCACAAGAGGACTGACTATGAGTGTAACCTTGCAAACGAGAGGAAGGGCAGGACAGCCTCCCAGAGGAATTTCCAATGAGGGACATGCTAGAGATGAGCTCTTTTCTCCAGAGATTTCCCTGTGCCCACTGTCAGGTTACACAGCTCGTGCATGTTGGGCTGTTCTCCATGTGAGACTAGAGACTTTTATGGAATTTACTGGGCAGTTGGTACCCTGAGCTCTGCAGGGTGAGGCCAGGCCTGGCTCGATGCAGGGGGAAGTTTAGCATTGCTCACTTTTGAACCTGGCTGGGTTGGGAGCTGGTGGAAGGAAGAAGTCTGGTGTGGAGTCCCTAAAGCCGATTGAAATAACCCCCAGGTTTTTGCCTTGGAAGGGCAAGCTGTAATTCTACCCCTGCCTCTTCTCCCTGATACCCAGATTCTCCTGGTTTCTTCTTTCCTTGTTAATGCACTGGCTGTGGGACCCCGGTGACCAGACCTGTCTTCCCTGTAGGACACTGACCTTGCCTGCCCTCAGTTCTGCCCCTGTACCACAAGGTCACTGGATGCTGTAAATCATACTTAAGCCTGAGCAAGGCACGTGATCGCCCCTTCTTTGCACTGGATTCCCTTCAGCACCTGGAATAAACCTTGCTGGAACTTGATCTTCTGCAAAGGGCCTTCTTGCCTCTCTTTTGCTGAGCTAGCCTCGTGGCGTGTGTGGATGGGAGAGCTCGATTGCTTGCTCCAAGCGGCTTTTCCACTGGAGAGGTTGACTGGGGCCCAGGCAGAGGCTTTACTCCTAAAAGACACACTGTTACAGTCTGGCTCTCAGCTGGGGTTTTCCAACAAGGAGGATTTAGCTTCAGTGGAGATGGGTGAAGCAAGTGGGGCAGGGCTGCAGGTGTCCACGTGAGAATGCAGGATGGGTGCAGTGTATGGAAATTCATCCTGGAGGATGAATCCTCAGCTTGATCTGTAGGGGAACTGCTGTGCAAGCAATGTCACCTGCATGCACAGTTGTTAGGAGAGACATAGGGCTGGCTTTAAAATCAAGTATGGGATGGTGTGCTGGTAAGAGAAGCAGGGAAGGAGCTGCTTCTGAGTCTGCCAGTGCCCAGCAGACTGGGGAAAAGTGCCGTGCTCCTTCCAGGGCCCGTTGCAGTGAAAGGTGCCTACTTGCTTTTGCAATCCACCCTGAACCCTCTGTCCCCTATGCAGGTAAAAACCTTCAGCTCACAGCTCAGACCAAGAATAAACAAGCCTCTGAGGAAAAAATCAACGAGACTGCCAAAGGCAAGAACCCTCCAGCACAAAAGAAGAAAGAGCCAGCCAGCAAACCTGACATACAGGACACCAAGGTAAACACGATCTGCCCTGGCTGATGCCTGGGACATTTGCATTGTCTTTGAGATGGGCCAGGGGCTGCTTACAGCGGAGGCTCTGTGCCAGCCAGGCCCTGGTATGTGGGTCCATAGTGCCAAGCCCAGCTGGCAGGCTGGGCATGACTTGGGCTGGGAATGTGCTCTGGCAGACAGCTCCACTGGTTCTCGGTGGTTTGCTGGCAAAGTGCAGTCCTGGCTAGTGTGGCTGGGCAGTGAGCAAAGTGCTGGGAGGCTGCACTGGGGCCTTGCAAGCTTGGGTCTCTGCTGGCCAAGGGATTGGGCCCTCCAGGACCATCCCCTGGAGTCCCCAGCCTGCACTGCAGTGTTGTTCTAGTCTCCTCTAGTGAGGAACTCCAGCTCCAAGCCCAGCAGCAGGAGTTGTTCAGGGCTTTCCCCTGTGGTTTCTTTTCCTTACAATGGTCCACATTACAGTTCACAGTTTCCACTGCTCCTGCGCCCCAGCAGCTGAACATCACCAGCAGTTGTGGGGAAGAGCTGAACTGCTTGAGCTGTGTCCTGCCCGAGGACGTGCTGGTGGACATCCTCTGTGAGAGGCTGAAGGTGTGTGGGGTAGGGGGAAAAGGAGACATTCCTGCTCCGGAGAGACAGGCAGTGAGGTACGACTCAGACAGGAGGAGGACGAGGAGGTCTGTACATGCTCTTGGAGGATCCTGGCCTGTGTGCAGGAACCTTGAGGGAAGCTGCAGATGCCCTTAGTTGGCAGAGCCTAAGGACAGACCCAAGCTGCTCTTAGCTAATGCACTTGGAACAGGGAGAGCTGGTGCCCTGTGACATCTGGGTTTACTGTCCAGCTGCAAGCCCCCTGCGTGCAATGGCTGACTTACTCTTCCCTTTATTCGCAGTGTAAAGACTGCTACAAGGGAGTGGTCTTTGATGGCTTGGAGAGCCTCTTTGCAAGCAGCCTGGAATCCTCCCTGCTCTGTGTACTCAAAGCTGTCAAGAATCGTCGTCATATCTTCATAGTGAATCTGCATCAGGATTATGCTTCCTGGAAAGCCAAGGAGGAAGCTGAAATACAGAGGGAGAAAGCTCAAAGAGAGAAGGAAGGTGAGATATGTCTGTCCCTCTCAAGTCTTCTCTGTCAACCCTCAACCTTATCTCTGTGTATCTGGGTTTGCAGCAGAGCTTGTAAGAAATGTTTTTAATAATCTTTCCACCTTCTGTCTCAGTGTAACCAGCGCTCATCTCAGAATTGCAGGAAATCAGAGGTTTTAAGACTCACCTTAATCTCTAACATTAAAGCTTGGGCACAAGTTCAGGCTGCTGTAACTCCGTGAAAAAACGACTGTTCTCAGCCTTGGTGCACTTAAGCTAGGCAAAGCACAGGAACACACTGCCTGGCCATAGTTTGGGGGATTGTCTGAATTTTGGAGCAGGGATATGAGCTCCCCAGTATCTCCTGGTGTGATAGGCTGTGTTGGGAAAAGCTGTGAATCCTTGCAGCTGAGCCAGAGCACGCAGCTCTACTTGCAGTCACTCACGGTTTCTCCTCTGGTTTGTGCTAAAGAACTGCAGAGGGAATTTGCTCTTCAGAGGAACATAGAACGTGTCTCGCAAATGGATGAGGATGAGTATGATGCCCTCCCTGAGGAGGAGAAAGCTGAAGTGGATAAAATATTACTGGAATGGAACCTTATGCGGAGGGAGAGGTGAGTAAGCCTTCCATGGGTTACTGCTTGGGGTAGAGTCCCTGGAGGGTTTCCCTGCTCCAAGGACTCTGAACTCAGAGGTGTTTGATAGCAAAGGCCAGAAGCAACACAAGGGATGGCCACTCTTAGCTCCCTGGCTCCCAAGAGAGGGAGGACCTTCTTCTGTTGAAACAGAATATCTTCTCTGTTTTAGTGGTGAGCCTTCCTGGCTCAGATGCTGCCTGCAGGGAGCTGGGCTCTGGGCTTGCCTTGGCACTGCCTGTAGAAGTGTTTTTAAGTCTGTGGTTTTAATTCACACCTTCTTCATCCTCTCCCTTCTTCACCAGAATGGTGGGATTGTGGTATGGGCAGGTGTGGAGCACAGACAGACCCTTGGTTTGGTTTCTGGCCACAGATGAAGTCCTTGCAATGCTGATCTGCCAGGGTTCTCCTTATGGGGGGGACACCACCCATAAAAGCTCACATCCTTTAGGCTCCGCTTCAGCTGCAGCAGTAGACAAGCACAGGAGAAGCTCCAAGAAGGCAGCCCAGCTCAGGACACACAGGAAAAGTGTGGAGCTGGGAGGGGAGGCTGCTTAAAGCAAGCCTGTGTATCAGGACTTCTTTCGGCCCAGGCTGAAGTTGGTTTCATGAGGAGACGGATGAAGCTTCTTCAAATCATTTACATGGTAGATAGCACCAGTTTGCCTTGGTCACAGCTGGGTTCCAGCAGGCAATCCGGCTGACTTGAGTCTGTCTCGCAGGAGAGGAGTTCCTGCAGCCTTTGCTTTCTGACTGATAGGATTATTCTCATTAAGGAGCAGGCTGTGCCCAGGGAGAAGGGGGCTGAATGATTTGAGTAAGAATTGTAGGAGGGATAAGCAGATATTAGCAATTTGTGATATGGTTTAAATCAAGAGACAAAAGGCGTTTTCAGGCATCAGTGCAGACAGCTGGCAGATCAGCCTTTGGCAGTGGGCTGGAGGTGTCTGGGTGTGCCTTAAGAGGGAGGTTGCACAGTCGAGACCTTATGGTGGCAAGGCTTAGGTTTGGCTGGTCCTGGAGGTCCCCTTCCACCATTCCCCTCACTTGGGATGTTCCCAGCCTCTGGGTTGAGGAAAATTCATGGCAATGGTCTCGCGGTTCTGCCTGGCCTTGGGGTCAAGAAATAAAGTTCAGGGCCAGCCAGGAGTAGTAGGCCCAGGTTTCTGGTGGTGACCCTTAGCAATGTTTTCTGTTTCGTCTGCTGAAGGGAACTGAAGTGGCTGGCTCCAAAGCTTGAGGAGAAGGCAAAAGCCTTAGAGGAGGAAGAGAGGCAGAAGAAGGAAAAGAAGAGTGTCTCCTTAGAGAAGCAGCCTGCAAAACCAGAGAAGGGGAAAACCAAAGCCCCAGAGAAGAAGGAAACCAAAATCCCCGAGAAGGGGGAAACCGAAATCCCAGAGGACCTATCTGAGATGGAGAAGAACTTGATCCTGAGGTTTCAGATCTATGAGTCATCGCAGCAGAATGTCGC
Organism: Hirundo rustica; assembly: GCF_015227805.2. NCBI lineage: Eukaryota > Metazoa > Chordata > Aves > Passeriformes > Hirundinidae > Hirundo > Hirundo rustica. The sequence goes on along the minus strand of NW_026690297.1, from coordinate 40,033 downwards.
ACAGGTTTTCTCCTACTGGGACAGGGTTCAGGGTACCATGGAGTTACCGGTGATCCAAAAGGGAAACAACTCGCAGTCTTCAGCTGAAAACAAAGGTCAGAAGACCAATAAGCCTCAGGAGAAGGTGGAGAAGAAGCCTGAACAAAAAACTGAAGACCATGGGAGTCTTCAGTCATCTCAGCCAGAGACGCAAAGCAACGTTGCAGAAGGGGCAGTCAGAGACGAGCATGTCGGGGTGCCGTGCCTGGACATCCCGGTCACGGATCCAAAGGCCATGTTTAGGGAGATCATGAACAGTGGGAGGCTGCCAACGAAAGACCAGGTAAAACCCTGCAAGACTCAGATCTTGAGCTTGCTGTGGTCTTGGGCCCTGAAGCATCGTGTCCCCCCAGGGGATAATGGCACAGAGCCTTGTCCAGGCCTCTGATGATGTTCCACAGTGACTCTGTAGCATCTGTGTGGCTGGGGAGGTTATCACCATCGCTCAGATGGACAGAAAGTGGGAGTGCTCTGTGTACAAGTATCCCATCTGTTCAGAGTTTGCCAGCCTGGAAATTATTATAAACGGTCCCAGGACAGGCCAGCTCATGTTTATTGTTTTCTTCGGCTGAGTCACTCGGGAGAGGTTTCTCTCCCGGTCCTGCTTGTAGCTCTTGCCTCTGCTCTGGTGCCTGCTCACCCCACGGGGCATAACAAAGCACTTGTAGTTCATGTAAATTAAAAACCCCATTGCCAAAAGCTCCGTGCCTTTAAAGAAGGAGTTGTGAGGATGGACGTGACAGAAATAAAAACAGGTTTTTCTCTTCTGTTTTAGATGCTGAGATATCTGGGACTGCATCCCGAAGGGCCTCCCCTTCCCCCTGCCGCCATCCTCTCCATAGTCGACTACCCAGAGGAGCGGTTGAGCTCTGCAGAGCACGTGGAGCCCTTCATCATTGATTCACCAGAAGATGCTGCTATGGAAGACACCCTGGTGGGTGCTCCAGTGGTGCTGGCACTGAAGGGGCCAGGGCAGGGAGCAGGCTGGATGGGGCATGGGGGACAGGTTGGATGGAAAAGGATCATTGTGGAGAGGTAGTGAAGACGTGATGGGGCCCCGTGTCTGCAGGTCTCCTTTCTGTCAGGGGCTGGACAAAAGAGCCAGCTCTGCTGGAGACGGAGCAGTTCTGTAACTCAAGAGGGGAAAAATCGCTTCAAACCATCAACTTCCTTTGAGGAGAGGGTCCTGAGTGAGAAGGGGGGTCCTAGGCAAAACATACACCAATGAGGAAGACCAAGTCTATGGGCAGGTGGACTTACTTATTTATTCTCTCTTTCGCTGGTTAACAAACCCCCATTTTGCTTTCCAGGATGGGGATGTCTCAGGGCTCACCTCCCTCCCTTTTCTCTCTCCCCTTAGGCCAAGGCCCCAGATGTGAAGGGCAGTTCTGCCAAGGGCCAACCAAAGACGGGTGAAGCGGCCAGCAGAGACAACTGTCCAAAGGAGAACCAGATCTCCTCACAGAGAATAGAAAGTCCCTGGGATTCCTCCACAGCAAGACCCAAAAGTACACTGAAAAATGCCTCGACCCCCACAGAATTCCTCAGGTGAGCTGCACAGGAGGAGGTGATTGCTCTGCTTCTTGGTCCTCTTGCCAAACAAGGTCCATCGTCCCCAGCTCCACAGCGACCCTGTGCCAGTGCCTCCACGGGATGGCGAGTGCACCCTCCTTGTTTCATTTGCTCCTCAGCAATGTCTGAAGCCTCCTCTTTAATTGCCAGGCTGAAACGGTACCGGTGGATAGCACCTGCCCATGGTGAGGTGGAACTGAAGGTCCACTTCTCCACCAAAAAGCCAGGGAAGTTTGAGCAAACACTGAAGTTTGAGCTTGTGGAGACAAAGCGCCAGTACGAGCTGCCCTGCAGTGGCGCCGGCCTGTACCCCAGCATCAGCCAGGACCCACGGTAAGGCCCCTGGCAGCCTCCCACAGGGCTGCCCCTAGGGGCTTCAGGCTGGGGCAGATGGTGCTGCCTGAGGTCGCCCAGCATCTCTTCGTGTGCTGGGAGCTGGGAAGGCAGATAGTACCTCAGCCAACAGGAAAGGTTGTGGCTTTCTGACTACATTTCCTACTTGGAGAACCTCATAGGTCCTCCTCCCCCACTTTGTCTCTGCCCAGGCTGGTGTTTCCACAGTGGAGGGAGACCATGGAGGCAGATGAAATCATCTTCAAAGAGTATATTGAGAGCACAAAGCAATTCCACTTTGGACCACTGCTGTGTGGGAAATCAAGAGAGTGGTATGTGCTCCCTGCTGGGCCTTGTACTTTTCTAGACACGCTTGGAGAGACATGCTGTCCTGGTGGCACAATCCAGGGCAGTCCCGGGCAGAGACACATGGGAGACACATGGGTTTGAAGGACCACAGATGTGTGAACTTGAGCAGATAAGAGGCAAATGAGCCTTGGAGGAGCTGCTCTGCCTGGCCAGTGGGTGCCTTGGTGGCCAGAGCCACATGTTCCTGCCAGTCCAAAGGTGACTTGGGGGGCAACTTTTGTCCCCCTCCACATCTCAGCCCTTCACCCCTTAGGAAATGAACTTTATGATGGTTTTTGAAGTGCTTTGAGCTCTGCAGGTAGCCTGATGGAGCAATTATTCTGTAGATGGTTTTATAAACCTTTCATTAATCTGTAATTATTAATAAGATTTTACGGTTGACCATCCAATGGGTGTCACGGAACATACAGCAGGAATGACATTTTCCTGTGATGACATTGCATCCTCACTGCTGAATAAAGTCTGCCCAAAGACTTTGTCATTGGAGCTATGGTATATTTCTGCTTTTACTGTTACTTTTTTTTTTTTGAATAATATTTAACATTAAGTTCTTGTCTCCATAGGAGCTCTGGAGGGCTAGGTCTATTTTGACAACCCAGGGAAATGAAATTGAAATAGTTTAAAAAACCAGACAATCTTTAGCCGGGCTGATGGATGGTCTGGGATTTCTGTTTGCCTCTTTAACCCTTTCACTCTGAAATCATTTCCACACCTGAGAGAAGGGTGATTGTTATCTTTTAGCATTCCTCTTGGGAACGGATGCTTTCTATTTCTTTCTCAGACCGTGAGCTAACCCATGAAATCCAAAGCAGTTGCATGACTTTTATGAAAGAGATTAGCTGAACTCTTTTTCCAAAAGCCTTTCTTTATATCCTGCAGGGAAGGCACCCCAAGAAAGAAGGGGAAAGAGCCCATGTGCCTGGGGTCCTGTTATTTTTCTAGGCACCTTTGAATTTACATTGTATTAAAAACTCTCAAAGTGGCCTGAGCATCATCAGGCTTCTGGGGTGGAAGCACCCAGTACAGGGGAAGGCATCAAAGTAAGGCAAGGATGAGCATATGTGCCCATGCCCCCGACAGGGATCCATTTCCCTCACTTGTCTGTTAGAGCAGGCTCTTCCAGCACCTCTTCCTCGGGTGCACACGGTGCTTTCCTCCATGTGTGGCAAAGGCAACAGTCTCCGCTGCAACCTTTTCCCCTTTTGTGGACAGGTACAAGGCCCAGAACTGTCCCGGCAACTCGGAGAAGATAACCATCCTCAACAATTCCCCCATGGATGTAGAGGTCCAGTTCTCCTTTGAGAACGATGGGGAAACAGAGACGTTCCTTTTGGACCCTCCCAGCATGACACTGAAAGCAGAGGAGAAGCAGGTAGGAGAAGGGCAGGTAGTAGAGCAGGTACCGTAGAAGTGCCCAGTGTGTTCTGCTCACACACAGTGCTCTTTCTATTTCTTTCTGGGGGGCTGGGTCCAGGAGCTGACCATTTGGGCATGCCCCACTTCCCCTGGATTCCTGGAAGATAAACTCATCTGCTGCATTGGGAAGAACCTGGACCCAGTGGTCTTCAGCCTGTGCTGCCATGGGGTGCATGTGAAGCTGGAGGTCAGCCCACTGGAGCTGTCTTTTGACAGGATGCTTCTGCACAGGTCAGTCATCCCACAAGCACTCCAAGACTTGTGACAAAGAGAAAACGTTTGATTCTGGTTTCCGGGGCATGGATGGAGCTGCTCCGAGGGGCATGGATGGAGCTGCATTCAGTGGTGAGGCTGGTGTGACCACCCAGCAGCTGATGCCGAATGCCTTCCTGTCTCTGCAGGACTGCCAGCAGGACCTTGGTCCTGAAAAATGACACCCTACTGCCCATGGCCTGGCAGTTCAGTGGGCTGGATGACTTTGTTGAGGACTTCTCTTTGTCACAAGAAAACGGCATCATTGATCCCCGCTCAGAGTTTGAATTGACACTTAACTTCAAAGCCAGGCAGATTGGCAGCATTGAGAAGACCCTGCGACTGGAGGTGAGGGGGACTTTGTCCTGCCTGGCAGAGCAGGGCACAGCAAGCAGCCGTATGCTCTTAGGGACAGAGTCAGGAAGAGCTGCACCTGACAGACACAAGGGTGCTGTGACCCCAACTTCAGCCTCTACACAGCGTTTGCCAGAACGTGCAGTGCATCCACACCCCCCCAGATAACCAGACACTGCATCCCGAGCCTGTATCACAACCACCTTGTCCCTGTGAAGGGTTGAAGGTTGTTGTTTGGTCATACAGACTGCAGCGTGATCTCTACATTCCTCCCTGACTTTGTCTGAACTTTGCATAGTGCAACAATCTCTCCCCCTGGGATTTTGTTCCCCATGGTTTAGGGGCTGCATTTCAGAGAGGGTGCTGGGTGATTGGAGAGGGTTGTCAATGCCACCTGCTCTGAGACACCTCACGCTTCTTGTGGTTGTTCTTACATCCCTGTGCCTCTCAAGGATGCCGCAGCAGCAACGTTCCCTGCCATAGGAGTGCAGAGTTGGGCTGATAGGGTTTTTTACTGCAGCAGAATCCCACTGGGGCAGCCATGAGATGAACAGGTTGGCAAAGCTTGGGAGTCCACCAACGCTTGTGAAGCCAGGGAGGCTATAGGGGAAGCAGCCAGCAGAGACAGGGACTTAGAGGTTGTCTACCAAAACAATGATCTGCATAGTGTTTGTTTCTTGCTGCCTCAGGTTTCAGATACAGAAAACATCCTGGGGATAGTTCAGGCTGAAAATATCGAAGTCTCTGCAGAGGTCTATGATGTTTCTCTGAGCATTGACATGCCTGAAGGTCAGTGGATGCCTCCCAAACAAAGCAGTCCAGATGCACTGCGTTACCTTGGGAGGTGGCCAACTGGGCACATGATGGGATGGGATGGGATGGGATGGCATGGCATGGCATGGCATGGCATGGCATGGCATGGCATGGCATGGATACATAAAGCACATACCCTGCAAGCTGCATGGAATAAAGCATCATCGGGGCACTGACAGTGAGCCTTAAGTCTCTCCCCTCTGAACTTTGAAGTGTGCAGCTTCATGTGCAGATTGGGTTTGGGGGCTTTGAAACAACAGTGATGTGAACAGGCAGTTGGCAACTCCCAGAGGCTCAGCACAGCATAGAAAGTAATTGGATTTGTGCTTGGAAGTGAGGAAGTGGAAGCCAAGCTCCTGAGCTACTAATCCTGCAGATATTTTGAGTAAGGAGAGAAAGGGCAGACAAGTAGCTGGAAAACACTTTCGAGAACGGAAACTTGCTGGAAAGGGTTTTATGTCAAGACCTCCATGTTGCCTGTGATCTGGTGTGTTCTGCAGCTCATAAATACCATTTCTGACTTCACTCTGCGGGTTTTCTGCAGGTCCAGATGGAAGCTTGAAATTTGGAACCCTTCATATCCTGGATAAGGTGAAGCGAGCCCTGCATCTAAAGAAAAAAGGGGTAAACAACACTAACTACAGGTGAGTCCAGCTGCCTGTTGGTGAGCATTTCCTCGGGTTCCCAGGCCTGCATTCTCTCTCTGTCAATGGTTAGAACCTGCTTCCATGCTGGCTACCTCATGGTAAATAGAAAACCTGCACCTGCACGGGCTCTACCTGGACTGCCCGCTGCCGCTGGAGGAGGCACCGGCCGAGCCGCTGGGGCTGCGCCCGGGGCTGCTCCGCGCCGGACTGGCCCCTGCCTCTTCCTCTTCTTTGGCCCCGGCCCCACGGCGCTGGAGCCGGCGTCGCGGGCCGTGTGCCGGGCGGCGGAGCATCTGGGCGATGCCAGGCTGGCCTGCAACGTGTTGGCCGCGCGGGGCGACTCGCTGGCGGGGCCCGGGCTGGAGGCGGCCGTGGGCTGCGGGTGCTTCCCGCTGCCTCACTCGCGCTCGGTCCCTGCCCCAGCCCAGCCGTGCCCCGGCCCCACTGCTCCCCGTGGGACAGTGTCCAGCTGGTGCCCAGCGCTCCCCAGCCCCAGGAGCTGGTCCGGGCTCCTGCTGACCCCAAATAAATAGTGTTCCCCTGGAACTGCCCCAGTGATCCCCTGTGTGACACAGCCAGGCACGGCTCCGTGCCTGGGACCAGCCTGCCCGTCTCCTTAGGGCTGTACCGAACCGGGACCGGCTCGGTCAGGCTGCCCGGTGTGCTCTTGTGTGAAGGGGGATAGGGGCCGAGTCCCCACTCTGTCCTCTGCCCAGTGCCTCGCTGAGCTACTGTCATCTCCTCTCTGTTACAGTGTCCCCTCCATCCACCTGAGCGGCTGCAAGTACGAGAGTGGTAAGTCACAGGGGTGGGGGCTCCCTGCAGGCTTCCAGCCCACACCCGCAGGCTCTCCAGGTGCCTGCCCTGGCACCCAGTTCCCACTGGTTTATTTACTGCTGACAGTGGCTGGCACAGGGGCCCTGTGTGAGTGGGGAGTTTGTCACACTTTGGATTGAGGTTTCTCCCGATTTAAAATGTGCAACAGCAGCGCAAGCCCTCAACATCCCCCACACTTGGGTTTACCAGGTGTCTGCTAAAATGGGCAAGAAGTGTTCCATCAGGTAGAGTGCAAGGGGAATACCTGAGTTTGGAGACAGAACCTGAGGGCTGTCAACTGCTTAAGCTGAAGCTGGTAGTGAGCTGGCAAAATCTGTACCTGGAACCTCCCCCTGTGCTGTTTATCCCTGGTGACTCCAGGGAGCTGGTCCACTCTCCCCTCCCACTCCTCCTTCCTTCCACAAGTTCTATCTTGATAGAACAAACTCTTGCCCCTTGAGGGGGTTATTAATCTACTTCGCTAAGGGATCTTGGTGTGTGTGGATCCCCATCACCTCCTCAGCCCTGCCAAATTCCTACTTGGCACTAACATAAACCATCCCAGCAGAGACCTTATGCCGCTGAGCTGTGTTCTGCTGCTGAAAGACCTTTGACTTGTGAGATTAAATTCATACCTTCACAAGACTTGTATCTGCCTGTGAGGTGTAAGATCCATGGGAAATTCAGCCCTGCTGTTGGGGGGCCTTGGCACCTCAAGACAGGTAGAATTCGAGGGTTAAGAGCTCCCAGAACACTTGCAGCCAGAGGCTTGGGGGGTTGGCCAGCTAAAACTGGTTTTCCTGACACCTTCCAAGGGATCATGCCTTATACCTCTGAGAGGGGAACTGCAGCCTGGAGAGCTGCATACTCCATCCCTTCTTATTTTGGAGCAGTGTCAGACCCTGTATGTGGCTCCTCAGCCAGAGATTTGTTTCACGTTCCATCCCTGGTTATTTTGGGGGTTTATCAGTCCCTGTACATGGGTCCCCTGCCTGGCCCCTGTCACTGCTTGCCTTGGCACAGTGCGGCGGGCGGCATGGCACTGCGGGCTGAAGGAAGTGGAAGAAGACGATGAGTGGACGGTGCTCTGGACAGACAGCATGGTCACTTTGGACTGCCTCAGGAACATGAAGCGCTTCCAGGTGAACAAAAGAGCTGCCCAGCAGGAACTGCTCAGGAAGGAGGGTGACACAAGGCTGTCTGTGGAACAGCATGTGGCAGAGTGAAGTGCAGTGCTATGCGCCCTCTGTGCCTCGGCTCCAGGGCGCAGGGTTAGCTGCCTTTGCTTGTGCCATATCCCAGCAGCATTCAGCAGCTGTGGTGGGAGCAGGAGCACTCCAACCCTGGGATGGGCTGTGAAATAAACAGTTGTTGATGATTAACGGCTCTTATGCTGCTCCAGGGCTAAGATGCAATAGGCAGATAAATCACTAGTGAAGCTCAGATAAAGCAGCTGTGGCAAGTCTCACCCCCCAGCAGTAGTTCAAGGCAGCCACAGGCCTGGCTTCCCTCTCGCTGCTGCTTCTGCATGCACAGGCTCTCCTCAGGGCCGGGAGAATCCATCCCCACAGGGCCTCTGCTGATCTGGGTTTTTCCGCCCCACTTTCAGAAAATCAACCACTTCCCAGGCATGATGGAGCTGTGCCGCAAGGACCTGCTGGCTCGTAACCTGAACCGCATGCTCCGGCTCTTCCCCGAGGAGTACAGCTTCTTCCCCCGCACGTGGTGCCTGCCAGCCGAGTGAGTGGCGCGGGACGGCACCACGGGGACGGCGTGACACGGGGAGGGGGAGGCTGCTCGCCTGCTCTTTCTGGGCACCAGAGCCCAACCCATAACTGCTTTGGCACACACCGCGGTGACCTCTTCTGCAGAGCTCCCAGTATAGATGCAGATGTGTGCAAGGAGAAGGTGGGATGTGCAGAGCTGGGTCAGGTCATGCAGGCACCAATCTGTGACTCCTGTAGATTAGGAATGGGGTTTTGATCCATCCCCTGCAGAAGTTCAATGTGTGCTGGCCTGCAGCACCATGGTTTCAGTACCCAGCTGTTAGGAGCAAGTTCAGAGGGGTGTTTATTGCAGCTGGTGATAGTCATCCCTTCCTTGCACAGCTATGGAGAGTTCCGTGCCTATAGATCCATGAGGAAGACAAGAACATTCATCTGCAAGCCTTGCAACCGCTGCCAGGGCAGAGGGATCTTCATAACCAACCACCTGGAGGAGATCAAGCACAGGGAACACATGATCTGTCAGCAGTACATCTCTGAGGTACTGGGACAGTCCTGGAACACTGGGGTAGGATTCCAGCATCCCCTATGCTCCCCGGATCTCCTCAGGTCTGCTGGAGGTGTTGGTGTGGCTGTGGCACATCAGGGACACAGACAAAGCTTGCCCCTCTGCTGAGCAGCCCAGGCAGACGGAGCAGTTCTTCAGCTCACCCTTGCTCCTGCCTCTTTCCTCACAGCCCTTTCTCATCGATGGCTTCAAGTTTGACATGCGCATCTACGTGCTGGTCACGTCCTGTGACCCACTGAGGATTTTTGTCCACAAGGAGGGCCTGGTCCGGTTTGCCACAATGAAGTACATTGCTCGCAGCACGAGAAACCTGGTAAAAAGGACGTTTCCAAAAAACTCATAGAGTGTCTGTAGGTGTCAGTCCTGAACTTGTCCTGGGGGCATTCCAGGCCTTGAAAAGGCAGGTATTGGGGGTTGGAGGAGTCCCAGCTTGATGCTTTCCTGTTCTTCCTCTATAATCCTTCCTCCTCCTCACAGGAGGTATTTCAGGAAGGATAGTAGATCCTATAGTAGATAGATAGTAGATAGTAGATAGTAGATAGATAGTAGATCTACCCCAAGGCCCCACATTGGGCTGTTTACTGGCATTAGCACAGAATCACAGAGTTGTTTGCTTGGATGGAACCTTGGAATCTCATGCTCAAAACTTGGTCAACAATAAATTCGTATCTGCTTTCTCAGGGTCTCACCCTATCTGGTGAGACCAGATTTCTGGTTTTGAAAACCTGCAGGATGAAGCCCCTGGTGTCTCTGGCAGCATGTACTACTTCTGGCCCTGATAAGCATGCTCAAATTCCACACCATTCCTACTCTGCCCATGCTTCAGGCAGAAGAGAACATGAGATTATCTGGTAGGGCTGTTCCTGTTCTTGCTCAGTGGTTCAGAGTGACCAAATTTCTCTTGTGGTTCCCTGCCAGGGTGACATCTGCATGCACCTGACAAATTATGCAATCAACAGACACAATGCGAACTTTGTCAGAGACGACGCAGTGGGCAGCAAGAGGTACTGGCATGTCCAAGCACTGCAAGAACACTGCCTGGGAACACTGGTTTACCTCAGCCTTCCTAAGGTGACACAGCTGAGCCCTTACCAACTCCTGTTCCCCACACAGGAAGCTGTCCACCCTGAATGCCTGGATGGCAGAGCACAGCTATGACACATCAAAGCTCTGGGCCGATATTGATGACATTGTTATAAAGACACTGATTTCGGCTCACTCTGTGCTGAAACACCATTACCAGAGCTGCTTCTCCAACTACACTACTGGCTGTGCCTGCTTTGAAATCCTGGGCTTTGACATTTTGTTAGATAGAAGGCTGAAGCCATGGCTGCTGGAGGTGAGGAAGGGTGGAGAGCTTAGAGCTGGGGGACAAGGACAGGGGGGTTGGGATGAACTGGGCTTATTTGATTCAAAAGGGCCACCTTGCTCACAGAATTAACCAGGCTGCGAAGCCAAACAACCTGCCGTGAGCAGGATCCAAGAGAACCCATTTCCTGCATACCATCTAACAACAGGGAGTTTCCCAAGCCTTCAGACCCCTTGTCCTGTGAGCACCCTGAATCTGTGACAGCTGCCCTCTCCCTACACCCTGTGGGCTGGGATCCAGGTGACCTGTGGCACAAGTGGGCAACATGCTGCAGGAGAGAGTACTGTGTGTGGCATCCTGCCTCCTGTCTCTGACACAGAGAAGAGCATCCATGGGCAGTGTGGGCTGTGGCTGGGGCTGTGGGATGGGAGCTGGGGTACCAGGATATGTTACCTGCTTGTCTTGGCAGGTGAACCGCTCTCCCAGCTTGGGCACGGATTCTCAGCTAGACCGTGAGGTGAAGGATGCCCTTCTGTGTGACACCTTCAACCTGATCAATGTGCACGCCTGCGACAGAAAGAGAGTGCTGGAGGAAGACAAGCGGCGGGTGGAGGAGCGGCTCCTTCAGCCCAACCAGACTCTCCGTGAGTCCAGGTATTGCTGTTCTCCCACAGTGCTGCAGGTCCCCAGTGAGCAAAGACAGGGCATGACAGAGCAGGATAACATCAGGGCTGGCTGCTGGAAGCTCCCAGAGCCCGTGGCATTGTGCAGCCTCTGCGCTCTCCCAAGCTGTGTGCATGCAAGGTGGAGCCAGAGCTCTTCTCTGGGTGCCAGGAGATCTGTGACACCCTGTGCTCCGGGCCCTGACAGAGCTCTCCCCAAGCTGCACCCGCCTGTCATCTCTCTTGCTGGGGATGGGCAGTGCCAGCATTCTTGGCTGGCAGGGATGCTCAGATGAGGAACCACAGCCCTGCCTTAGGAACTGGGGGTAGCCTGGGCATGGGCCCTTCTGCAGGGCAGGGCTCCTTTCCAGGGCTGAGGGTTTTCCCTTCCTCTGTCTGCATGTCCATTCACAAGCCCAAGTTCAGTGAGCCTACTGCCTTGCAGGCAGGTCGTGGCTCTGCCCAGCTGCTGTTTCCATCAGGAGTCCTGGGATAATCCTGGCACTTGCTGAGCGTGTCAGCCCTGCACTCTGCCTGTGCCAGAGCCTCCCTCCACAGTTGCCTGTCCTCCCTCCTGCTGCAGGCGCAGGGAGCAGGAGAGCAGCCAGGCTGCCTGGCTGGCACAGGCTGAAACCTATGAGAACGAGCACCTGGGAGGCTTCCGACGCATCTACCCAGCACCTGGGACAGAGAAGTACGAGCCGTTCTTCCAGCAGAGCAGGTCCCTCTTCCAGGAAACAGCAGCGTCCAAGGCACGCGAGGAGCATGCCAGGTACGCGGCTCCTGTGGAAACCCAGCTCTCACAGGGAGCATGGAGACCACCTGCTCCTGATCCCTCCTGGGGAGCAACTCTGCTGCTTGGCGGATGTAAGAAAGCGTGGAGAGTGGGAAGGGAAACGAAGGAGCCTGCACATGCATGTAGCACATGCAAAGTGGCTCCTTTTAGATGGACTCCAGAGAGGCAAGGGCAGGACTTCATTGGATTTTGGACCCTGGAGACACTATTTCCCAAATGTCCCCCTCCCTCTTGGCAAGCACAGCCTAATCCAAGGGCATTTCTCTTTTAAAAAGTCTCTTTACAAGCATCCCATCCCATCTCTTGGCACACTTCTGTCATGGGCTATTCAAACAGAACTTTGGCCTGCAGTAAATGTCCTCAGGTTGCAGTCTGCCCCACAGCCTTTTGCTATTGTGGCTCTGAGTCAGTGAGTGACTCTGCTGTTCTGTGGCAGGCATCAGCTGGAGGAGTTGCGCCTGGAAAAAGAAAAGCTGGAAGCTGTCACCAGGAAGAAGAAAAGAAAGAGGATCCAAAATAAAAGCACAGCTCCTACAACCCACCTCACCCACAAAAGCACCAAGGCATGGGATAGAAAGGTACCTCAGTGTCAGCATTGTCCGGGGGCTCTCCAAATCAGTGACATGGCTCTGGAAGCCATTGGTGCACCCATGGAGCAGAAATTCCGGATCTGACTCCATGGATGAAGTTTCAGAGTCACCAACTTGTGTTAGCAGTACTTGCAAGCACCAGGGTTGTGCCTTTCCACTTAGGCTTTCACTGGGATCTCTGTCCCACCCTGAGACTGTAACTGTCTCGAGGGTTGGGGCAGCTCATGGCTTTGTCTCACCTGTGCCTTATCCCAGCTTCAGCTTTGCTATAGCTCAGGTGTTTCTCTGCCAAGGTGAAGTGCATGCGGTACAACTCCATGCAGCCCCAGAACATAGTGGAACATGAAGAGAAAAGGAGAGTGAATGCCCTGTTGCAGCGTGAGAAGCTGATCCAAAAACTGGGCATCACCAAGCAGCTTTCCCAGCTGCTCCCCATAGCTGACATGCAGCGATCCTGTGTCCTCCCAAGCCAGGTAATGGCATTGCCCGGAGCCACCCCACACAGGAGTGGCTTGGGCACTGAGCATCTCTGGTGGGGCAGGACGGGGGTGTGCTGCAGGCAGATCAGCTGCTGTGCCTCCAGGATGACAGGAGTCTGGAATGGTGGTGGGGGCATACCTGGGGACAAGGTGTGGGGTGATGCTTTAGTGAGCACCTGGGTGTGACTAGGGAAGACTTTTCTTTCCCATCTCCTGCCAAGGCCTACAGAAGTAAGCCATGGCCATTTCCCTTCCCTCCTTCCAGCTGCAGTTTCCCTGGGATGTCATTGGGGACGACAACACCTGCGATTTTATGATGCTTTTCTCATTCCTGGGAGTCCCAGCTCAGCCCTTGGGGCACAGCATCATACAGAGCCGAAGAGCCCAGGCCCTGCTGCAGCACATTCCAGGCCCAGACCCCACCATGCAGCCCCTCTGCGTTCGAGGCCAGAGCGCCCTGTACCACGTGCGGCACGAGGGCCCCCAGGAGCTGGGCAGGGGCTGGCTGCAGGGCCAGGCAGCGGGGACAGCAGTCACCCAGCCCTGTGCCCACACTAAGGGGCTGCAGCTGAGAGACCAGCAGCGCCCTGGCAACAGCACCCAGGCTGAAGGCTGTAAGTACACATCATCTTCCTGTGGATGGTCCAGGCCTTGCCAGGCTGAGAGCAATGGGTGGGCTTGATGGAGCTCTCAGGGATGCTGGGACACTGCCAAAGGGTCGCCATGCTCTTCCTGGGGCACTGGGAACCCCTGGAAGTCTCTCTCTGAGGCTTGGAGCATCCCATTTGCAGGCACAGGGAAGAAGATCCTGGGCGACTTCCCAGGGGAAGATTGCAGGCATGGGGGGAGTGTGAGAAGCCAGGAAAGCTAAAGGGGTGCATTAGCTCCTGGGGGGCAGAGCGACATGGCGACACAGCAGAGCCCCCAGTCTCTTCTCAGGCATCCCTCCCACCACGCTGCTCCCTGGCCATGCTCTCACCCTCCATCCTTGCCCAGCCCTGCCTGGCTCCCTGGCCTTGGCTTCGTCCACTTTGCAGCCTTAGGAGCAGGGGAGCAGGGGCAGAGGAGGGGCTGCTGTGGGAAGGGGCAGTGGGGGCTGCTGAGCTGCAGAGCTGCTGGCTCTGCACAGCCCCACATCTATCTGTGCTGTTCCAGGTGCTGCTGGTAGTTTGTCATCCTCTGATGAAGGCAGCTGTCCCCCAGCCTCCCCAGCCAGCCCAGAGCAGGCCACAGGTGACGGCATCTTCATCCGTGAAGTGGTGCAGGAACTTCCCATCACCACTGCTGTGCGCAGGCAGCGCAGAGACGCCTCACACTGTGTGTATCTGTTTCGAAGACGGGTATCTGCTAGGGAGGGACGGGGCCTCTCTAGGAATGGGGGAATTCCAATCCCATCCCCCCAAGTTATTATAATTTAGAAAATTAAAGGAGCTTTTTCAGGCACAGGTATGGGGAAAGGAGTAAGAGTTCTTTACTAGTAAATAGAACAAGACAAACAAACAGATACTACAGCAATAATAGTAACAGAACCAAGAACCTCAAGGGGCTTTGTTTCACAAGCCTGGGGCTGTCTGATCTCTTGCCCCCCCCCAAAGAGCACCAAGCTGGAACAGTGGAACACTCCGGGGCTGATGGCTGGAACGGCGGGTTGTCCCCAGCAGGCAGGGGGGAATGTCCCAGCAAAGTGAGCAGTGCTGAAGAAGCCGCGACAGCTGGACGGGGCTGGCCCAGTTCCAGCAGGGCAGGTGAAAGGGGCTCTGGATTCCTGGGCACCTCAGCAGATGATGGATAGTGGTAGAATTCCCAGGATCGGACTTTCTGTCGACAGTGGACTCCTCCCGCAGGAAGCAACAGCCTGACCGTCCTGCCCCAAAAATGCCAAGAGCCAGAAAAGCACGCTCAGCTCCCAAAGCACTGTCCTTTTCTCTCCTTAAAGCACTGTCCTTTTCCCTCCTCAAAGCTTAAGTGATCTTCCCCCACGCTCGGCCACTTCTTTTGTGTGGGTCAAGCACCCTCTAAGCATCAGTATTTAGTCTCTTAGCAACTTATGGGGGGGAAAAGTTCTATAGGGAAAAAAAAAAAACCAAAACCAAACCTAACTCCCAACACCATGGAAGAGCCTTGCCATGCCAGTATGTCATGCCACGCCAGCACCTTGCCCCATGCCAGTGCCTCACACATTCACAGCATGAAAAGCTCAGGTAACATAGCCGAGAGCTCAGCCTTACTCCCTTGTGTGCTTGCATGAGAACCAGGACTTGCTGAATAGGCTGACTGCTTCCATCAACTCTGGGGTCAGCTGCTGAGCCCCCTGGCCAGAGCCTGGGCCCATCTTGGCTCTGGCCACCCGCCCTGGCTAGCTCCACCTCTGCCAGGATCAGAGAGCGGTGCTTGTGCCCCTGCCCGTGCCTTGCCCGCTGCACTGGTGTCTGTGACCCACAACCGCCCGCAGTGAAGCCCTCCAGAGGCCACCTCACTCTGGACCCGTCGGAACCTCGCTTTCCCCTCCGGGCCTGCTCCCCCCCACTGGCCCTGCCCATTGCTGGGCCTGTTCCCGGCCATGGAGCTGCTGCTCCAGCGCAGCCTGCGGGCAGCCCCGCTCCTCTCCTGGGCCCGGCGGTGGCGTGGCCCTGGGACCCGGAGCCGGCGCCGGAGGAGACGGAGAGGTGGGGAGCACTCGGGCCGCGGGCAGGGCCCGCGCCGGCTTGGGTGCTCATGCCTGTTCCCTGCAGGGTGCGACAGCGGCGGGCGGCGCTGCGGATGGAGCAGCTGCGGCGGGAGCTGGGTGGGGGCCGTGGAGCCCCTGATGGCACCCTGACCTGGCAGTCGAGGGAGCAGCTGCGGTGAGGGCGGGACCTGAGAGAGAGATGAGAACTGCTTGGTAACACTTGCACGTGAGGCATTACAGGGACAGGCCCTGGAAAAATCTCAAACAAGATTTCAAAGTTTAAAGGACAGTGGGAATGCAAGTGTCCCTCCAGGGGGTGCCAGGAGGGAGGCGACTGGAGCGTGGCTACAAGCTCTGAATTCTAGAGCCAAGAGGATCATCTGCACCTCCTCTTCAGCCAAGGACTTTGCCTTAAGCACCACGGTCCACCAGGATGTGTTTCTCCTGTTTGACCCTCTCCCTGCAGCCCAGGGCTGCAGCTCACATACCTGCCCGGGGTGGCCCATGGACGACGACAACAATCCCTTTCTGCTGCCGTGCCTCACGCCTCTCGGAAGACGGGTCAATGCCCAGGTGACGCATGACAGCTCGAGAGATAGGATTCCCAGTCGCTTTCACCATGGGCTCAGGGTACAATGGGACAGCCCTGTGATGTGCTGCAATGCAAAACCAGGGGGGAAAGTCAGCCTCCTGCCTACCTTTGACCCTCATCATCCTCCCCATCTCCTCAGATCCCCAGAAAGGAGACTTGGTGAAAGCAATATGAGCTTGTTCTTTTGTGGCTAGGAAGGTGCAAATATAAAAGTGGCAGTGATATTAGACCTGGTCCTGCTGGCTGAAGAACCCATCCAATCCTAGTCTTTGTGGCTAAGGGACACAAGGGAATATCCTGATTATTTCCCCAGTCTACGGCAGGCAGATAGGAGCTTGCTTTGGCTCAGGGTTGGTAGAAGATGCCATAGCCCTTCACCCGAGTTCCTCCACCAAGCTGGGGAACAGGCAGCTGCTAAAAGCATGGGCTTTCCCTGGAGAACAAGGTGACCGAGTTCAGAGTGTAGGGGCTGGACTCCCTGCTGTGATCACAGTCAAGACAGACACCACCAAACCCTCACTCTTTTTCTGACCTGGTGCTGCCTTGCCCATAGCCTCGGCCTCAGCCTCGCCTCAGCTGTGGCCTCAGCCTCTGCCACGGCCTTGAGCCCTGCCCGTTGAGCCTTCGGCCTCTTCTGTGCTTCATAGTCCTCCAGCAGCTCTGGGGGCAGCGTCCCACCCACAGCACGTGGAGGCATTAAAAAGTTCTTCTGGTACTCAGACCCCACTGCCATCCGCAGGATCTGTGTGCACAGGGAAGAGAAACCATAGGCAAGATTCCTTTTCTCGTCTTTCATCACACACACTCAACAAACCCATTTTCTGTCTCCTCCCCTCCTCCCAACAACACCAACTATTTAAGTCCTCCCATAGCACGTCAGCAGAGTTGGCTTTGCCCTGGGGATTGCCTCCATCTCCCTGGTACAAGCCTGGGAATGCTGGAGTACTGTGAAGCTTGGGCAGCACGTACATGGGGACCAGATGTGCCTTCTCACCTTCTCCTCAAGGTACTGCTCATCAAAATCCAGGGAGTAAAACTCAATGGGGAAGCTGCATGGGTTCTTCACCACCACTGTGGCCTCTACCCCATCGCTGTCCACCAGCACCCATCCCATCTCTAGTGCTGGGGGGCTGAACTCCAGCCGTGGCTCCAGACCTTGTCCTGAGAGGTGCAGCTTTAAGTGATTGCAGCTCCCACTAATTTTAAGCGTCAGCTCATTCTCATAAGACCTCTGAAAAGAGAAAAGTGCAGAAAACTAATCCATGAAGTCCCAGGTGACAGGATGACAAATACAACACCTGTCCCAAGTGTTATCAGTCCCTTCAAGGTGAGTGGAAACCAGAGATCTATTTATGCTAGGGACTACAGCATCTGTGTCCTGGGTCAGAATAACTGGGATGAAGCCTGGTGTGCACTGTAACTGGGTATTTGGGTATCAGATGGATGTACTGTCAGACGTTTTCACCTAGTGGTGCAGGAGTGCTCATGAGAAGGGCCCTCAGGGTTACAGTGTCCACACACAGTCCTGACACTGCTGCATCAGGCAAACACCAGCTCCAGGAGAGAGGCAAATGAGCTCTCCCTGCCTAGAAATAAGGGTCATCTTCTCTGCAGAGTGTTTGGCTCTGGTCAAAATCAGACCCCAGATGGTTACGTCTCTCGAGCAATTAAAAGATCCCTGGGACTGTTTGCGGGCACAGAAGCATTTGTGTCCGTACTGGTACACGCTGACCGTTTCCAAGACCCAGCGGCCACAGGCAAACTACTTTTGGGAATGCTCCATCCTTTGAGTCCCCAGCTGCATGGGAATGTGCAGGCAGGCCAGAGCCCCAGGGACTGCTGGCAGCACAGCACTACAGGTGACTGTCCTGCCGTGCCCAGGAAGGCGTCTGGCGGCTGTTTTGTCTGTTCTGCAGCAGGATGAGCCTAGACTGGCCATTCCAGGATGATCCTCTGCCAGCGTGCAGCTGCTCTGCACCAAGTGTGGCAGCTGCAAATACAGCCAGGCAAAGGGGGAGGCTGAGGGGATTTGGGCACATCCCTCCCATGGGCCGAGAGGCAGCCACAGAGCCCTGACGCTCTCTGGGCAAGCTCCCTGTGGGCACTTCAAAGCACATCTCATGGGAGTGCTCTGTGGGGGGAACTGAGCCACGCTGAGGACAGGGGCTTGCAGAAAGCTCCCTGTCAAGGCACAGCTCAGACCACACTCTCTGCATCAGGCCCTCATTTCCAGATAGCCCTGACAGGCCTCCTGGGCTGACACCTGCCAATCTCACCTCCTCCTCAGGTATAAACTGGATCTGCAAGTTCTGCCAGCTTCCTGCATCAAGGGTTCCTTCGGAGGGTGTCACTTTGAAGGGACAGGGCTCATGCTCCAGTACCAGCTGCTTCTGACGTCTGTCCAGTGTCATGTATTTGCGTTGATTCTTCTGGGCACAGAAACCAATCGTGTGAGGTCTCTTTGGTCTGGGAGGACAGAGCCTCAGTTCCTGTAGTGCTCTGAGACACTGCTATGGTGCTGAGAGCACCCATAGCCAAACCAAGCCTGGCCCCCACAGCCTAGAGCTGGGGGGGAAAACCTGCAGACAGGGCAGGCGGATAGGGAACTACTGTCCTCAGAGGAGGGGGAATGGGTGAAGATGGCAGAAAAGCAAAGCATCAGCTAACAGAACAGGTCCGGGCAAACCAGCCTTCATCTAGACCCTCAGAAGCTTCCTCAAACAGGCTGTAGACCCAAGTGCTCAGGCAGCCATAGGAACAGAAAGGGCAAGAGACACAAAGAAAGCCCAGCCAAGAAGTTAACGTGTTCAATGCTGCCCGTGCTTCACCTTCATAACAGGCTTGATGGCAGTAATGGACCATTTGCAGGGCACTTGGAACCAGTTGTAGAGCCGGACTGTCTCAAGCTGGCACTGCCCAACGAGGATATCAGAGAACTCCAGAGTGCTCTTGGAGATGTTGAGCGACAGCTCCAACACAGTGGCATGGAGGCGGATGTTATACGTGAGGCATTCTGCTACCTGGAGAAGGACAGAGAGTTCAGCGGAGGCTGCAGGTGACATCTGCTGCTGAGCCCAGCCTGCTGCCTGCCCCAAGAGCTGTGGTACCTTGACGGGCAGCAGCACATCCACGTCACCCTGTGGCCAGCGGGCACTTTCAAAGCTCACGTCAAAGTTCATGGTGTACCTCGGGGGCAGGCCCTTCACCTGGTCCAGGTCCACACTGAAACCTTGAACAGGTGAAAACAAAGCAGCTGAGATACACAAGAAACACGAAATGTGTCATAAGCACATTAAGGCCTTACAGGTGTCCTGACTGAGAGGTCTGGGAAAGCCCCCCTGCCTTGCTGTGACCTGGACAAAATCTTAAAGAGTGAACACCCCTCAGACACAGTGAGCCACTGTGTGATGGAAGCGCAGCCTCGCCTCAAGGCCTCTTCTGGAAGCCTCTTCTGATCCACCCGAGGATCTCACAGCCTGTTTCCTCAATAAAGGCTGAATACAAGTGCTGTGACAGTGTGAACTCCAAAGCAAGCACTTCCAAAGCACAGCAGACCCCACTGCTTCACAAAACAAGCCCATGGAGTGCCCAAAGAAACTTGGTGCTCGTGGGAGCCAAGGGCAGAAGATGCTGAGAGGTGTCCAGGGTGATGAGCCCATCTGGCCCCTGCACTGAAGCGTTAGGGCAGTCACAGGCAGGCCAGGTCCCTGGGCATGGCTGGCCAGGAGAATTCTGCCTCTAAAGCTCCCAGCTGGGGCACTGAGAAGAAGCAGCAGCTCAAAAACCTCCCCAGGTTCAGTGGCTTAAGCTAATCTGTCAGAGACACCTCCTTCAAGCCCATAGGAAATGTCTCCAGCACTGCTTACCCGTGTCCTGCAGGACAGACACACCCATCTGGAATGATCTGCATAGTGTTTGTTTCTTGCTGCCTCAGGTTTCAGATACAGAAAACATCCTGGGGATAGTTCAGGCTGAAAATATCGAAGTCTCTGCAGAGGTCTATGATGTTTCTCTGAGCATTGACATGCCTGAAGGTCAGTGGATGCCGCCCAAACAAAGCAGTCCAGATGCACTGCATTACCTTGGGAGGTGGCCAACTGGGCACATGATGCGATGGGATGGGATGGGATGGGATGGGATGCATGCATAAAGCACATACCCTGCAAGCTGCATGGAATAAAGCATCATCAGGGCACTGACAATGAGCCTTAAGTCTCTCCCCTCTGAACTTTGAAGTGTGCAGCTTCATGTGCAGATTGGGTTTGGGGGCTTTGAAACAACAGTGATGTGAACAGGCAGTTGGCAACTCCCACAGGCTCAGCACAGCACAGAAAGTAATTGGATTTGTGCTTGAAAGTGAGGAAGTGGAAGCCAAGCTCCTGAGCTACTTATCCTGCAGATATGTTGAGTCAGGAGAGAAAGGGCAGACAAGTAGCTGGAAAACACTTTCAAGAACGGAAACTTGCTGGAAAGGGTTTTATGTCAAGACCTCCATGTAGCCTGTGATCTGGTGTGTTCTGCAGCTCATAAATACCATTTGTGACCTCGCTCTGCGGGTTTTCTGCAGGTCCAGATGGAAGCTTGGAATTTGGAACCCCTAATGTCCTGGATAAGGTGAAGAGAGCCCTGCATCTAAAGAAAAAAGGGGTAAACAACACTAATTACAGGTGAGTCCAGCTGCCTGTTGGTGAGCATTTCCTCGGGTTCCCAGGCCTGCATTCTCCCTCTGTCAATGGTTAGAACCTGCTTCCATGCTGGCTACCTCATGGTAAATAGAAAACCTGCACCTGCACGGGCTCTACCTGGACTGCCCACTGCCGCTGGAGGATGCGCCGGCCGAGCCGCTGGGGCCACGCCCGGGGCTGCTCCGCGCCAGACCGGCCCCTGCCTCTTCCTCTTCTTCGGCCTCGGCCCCACGGCGCTGGAGCCGGCGTCGCGGGCCGTGTGCCGGGCGGCGGAGCATCTGGGCGATGCCGGTCTGGCCTGCAACGTGTTGGCCGCGCGGGGCGACTCTCCGGCAGGGCCCGGGGCCGGAGGCGGCCGTGGGCTGCGGGTGCTTCCCGCTGCCTCACTCGCGCTCGGTCCCGGCCCCAGCCCAGCCGTGCCCCGGCCCTGCTGCTCCCCGTGGGACAGTGCCCAGCCGGTGCCCGGCGCTCCCCAGCCCCCGGAGCTGGTCCAGGCTCCTGCTGACCCAAAATAAATAGTGTTCCCCTGGGATTGCCCCAGCGATCCCCTGCGTGACACAGCCAGGCACGGCTCCGTGCCCGGGACCAGCCTGCCTGTCTCCTTAGGGCTGTACCGAACCGGGACCGGCTTGGTCAGGCTGCCCGGTGTGCTCTTGTGTGAAGGGGGATAGGGGCCGAGTCCCCACTCTGTCCTCTGCCCAGTGCCTCGCTGAGCTACTGTCATCTCCTCTCTATTACAGTGTCCCCTCCATCCACCTGAGCGGCTGCAAGTACGAGAGTGGTAAGTCACAGGGGTGGGGGCTCCCTGCAGGCTTCCAGCCCACACCCGCAGGCTCTCCAGGTGCCTGCCCTGGCACCCAGTTCCCACTGGTTTATTTACTGCTGACAGTGGCTGGCCCAGGGCCCCTGTGTGAGTGGGGAGTTTGTCACACTTTGGATTGAGGTTTCACCCGATTTAAAATGTGCAACAGCAGCGCAAGTCCTAAACATCCCCCACACTTGGGTTTACCAGGTGTCTGCTAAAATGGGCAAGAAGTGTTCCATCAGGTAGCGTGCAAGGGGAATACCTGAGTTTGGAGACAGAACCTGAGGGCTGTCAACTGCTTAAGCTGAAGCTGGTAGTGAGCTGGCAGAATCTGTACCTGGAACCTCTCCCTGTGCTGTTTATCCCTGGTGACTCCAGGGAGCTGGTCCACTCTCCCCTCCCACTCCTCCTTCCTTCCACAAGTTGTATCTTGATAGAACAAACTCTTGCCCCTTGAGGGGGGTTATTAATCTACTTTGCTAAGGGATCTTGGTGTGTGTGGATCCCCAGCCCTGCCAAATTCCTACTTGGCACTAACATAAACCATCCCAGCAGAGACCTTATCCCGCTGAGCTGTGTTCTGCTGCTGAAAGACCTTTGACTTGAGAGATTAAATTCATACCTTCACAAGACTTGTATCTGCCTGTGAGGTGTAAGATCCATGGGAAATTCAGCCCTACTGTTGGGGGGCCTTGGCACCTCAAGACAGGTGGAATTCGAGGGTTAAGAGCTCCCAGAACACTTGCAGCCAGAGGCTTGGGGGGTTGGCCAGCTAAAACTGGTATTCCTGACACCTTCCAAGGGATCGTGCCTTATACCTCTGAGAGGGGAACTACAGCCCGGAGAGGTGCATACTCCATCCCTTCTTATTTGGGAGCAGTGTCAGCCCCTGTATGTGGCTCCTCAGCCAGAGATTTGTTTCACGTTCCATCCCTGGTTATTTTGGGGGTTTATCAGCCCCTGTACATGGGTCCCCTGCCTGGCCCCTGTCACTGCTTGCCTTGGCACAGTGCGGCGGGCGGCATGGCGCTGCGGGCTGAAAGAAGTGGAAGAAGACGATGAGTGGACGGTGCTCTGGACAGACAGCACGGTCACTTTGGACTCCTTCAGGAAGATGAAGCGCTTCCAGGTGAACAAAAGAGCTGCCCAGCAGGAACTGCTCAGGAAGGAGGGTGACACAAGGCTGTCTGTGGAACAGCATGTGGCAGAGTGAAGTGCAGTGCCATGCGCCCTCTGTGCCTCGGCTCCAGGGCGCAGGGTCAGCTGCCTTTGCTTGTGCCATATCCCAGCAGCATTCAGCAGCTATGGTGGGAGCAGGAGCACTCCAACCCTGTGATGAGCTGTGAAATAAACAGTTGTTGATGATTAACGGCTCTTATGCTGCTCCAGGGCTAAGATGCAATAGGCAGATAAATCACTAGTGAAGCTCAGATAAAGCAGCTGTGGCAAGCCTCACCCCCCCGCAGTAGTTCAAGGCAGCCACAGGCCTGGCTTCCCTCTCGCTGCTGCTTCTGCATGCACAGGCTCTCCTCGGGGCCGGGAGAATCCATCCCCGCAGGGCCTCTGCTGATCTGGGTTTTTCCGCCCCACTTTCAGAAAATCAACCACTTCCCAGGCATGATGGAGCTGGGCCGCAAGGACCTGCTGGCTCGTAACCTGAACCGCATGCTCCGGCTCTTCCCCGAGGAGTACAACTTCTTTCCCCGCACGTGGTGCCTGCCAGCCGAGTGAGTGGCGCGGGACAGCACCGCGGGGACGGCGTGACACGGGGAGGGGGAGGCTGCTCACCTGCTCTTTCTGGGCACCAGAGCCCAACCCATAACTGCTTTGGCACACACCGCGCTGACCTCTTCCGCAGAGCTCCCAGTATAGATGCAGATGTGTGCAAGGAGAAGGTGGGATGTGCGGAGCTGGGTCAGGTCACGCAGGCACCAATCTGTGACTCCTGTAGATTAGGAATGGGGTTTTGATCCATCCCCTGCAGAAGTTCAATGTGTGCTGGCCTGCAGCACCATGGTTTCAGTACCCAGCTGTTAGGAGCGAGTTCAGAGGGGTGTTTATTGCAGCTGGTGATAGTCATCCCTTCCTTGCACAGCTATGGAGAGTTCCGTGCCTATAGATCCATGAGGAAGACAAGAACATTCATCTGCAAGCCTGGCAACAGCTGCCAGGGCAGAGGGATCTTCATAACCCACCACCTGGAGGAGATCAAGCACAGGGAACACATGATCTGTCAGCAGTACATCTCTGAGGTACTGGGACAGTCCTGGAACACTGGGGTAGGATTCCAGCATCCCCTATGCTCCCCGGATCTCCTCAGGTCTGCTGGAGGTGTTGGTGTGGCTGTGGCACATCGGGGACACAGACAAAGCTTGCCCCTCTGCTGAGCAGCCCAGGCAGACGGAGCAGTTCTTCAGCTCACCCTTGCTCCTGCCTCTTTCCTCACAGCCCTTTCTCATCGATGGCTTCAAGTTTGACATGCGCATCTACGTGCTGGTCACGTCCTGTGACCCACTGAGGATTTTTGTCCACAAGGAGGGCCTGGTCCGGTTTGCCACAATGAAGTACATTGCTCGCAGCACGAGAAACCTGGTAAAAAGGACGTTTCAAAAAACCTCATAGAGTGTCTGTAGGTGTCAGTCCTGAACTTGTCCTGGGGGCATTCCAGGCCTTGAAAAGGCAGGTATTGGGGGTTGCAGGAGGATGCTCTCCTGTTCTTCTTCTATAATCCTTCCTCCTCCTCCTCACAGGAGGTATTTCAGGAAGGATAGTAGATCCTATAGTAGATAGATAGTAGATCTACCCCAAGGCCCCACACTGGGCTGTTTACCGGCATTAGCACAGAATCACAGAGTTGTTTGCTTGGATGGAACCTTGGAATCTCATGCTCAAAACTTGGTCAACAATAAATTTGTATCTGCTTTCTCAGGGTCTCACCCTATCAGGTTTTGAAAACCTGCAGGATGAAGCCCCTGGTGTCTCTGGCAGCATGTACTGCTTCTGGTCCTGATAAGCATGCTCAAATTCCACACCATTCCTACTCTGCCCATGCTTCAGGCAGAAGAGAACATGAGATTATCTGGTAGGGCTGTTCCTGTTCTTGCTCAGTGGTTCAGAGTGACCAAATTTCTCTTGTGGTTCCCTGCCAGGGTGACATCTGCATGCACCTGACAAATTATGCAATCAACAGGCACAATGCGAACTTTGTCAGAGACGACGCAGTGGGCAGCAAGAGGTACTGGCATGTCCAAGCACTGCAAGAACACTGCCTGGGAACACTGGTTTACCTCAGCCTTCCTGAGGTAACACAGCTGAGCCCTTACCACCTCCTGTTCCCCACACAGGAAGCTGTCCACCCTGAATGCCTGGATGGCAGAGCACAGCTATGACACATCAAAGCTCTGGGCCGATATTGATGACATTGTTATAAAGACACTGATTTCGGCTCACTCTGTGCTGAAACACCATTACCAGAGATACTTCTCCAACCACACTACTGGCTGTGCCTGCTTTGAAATCCTGGGCTTTGACATTTTGTTAGATAGAAGGCTGAAGCCATGGCTGCTGGAGGTGAGGAAGGGTGGCGAGCTTAGAGCTGGGGGACTGGGACAGGGGGGTTGGGATGAACTGGGCTTATTTGATTCAAAAGGGCCACCTTGCTCACAAAACTAACCAGGCTGCAAAGCCAAACAACCTGCCGTGAGCAGGATCCAAGAGAACCCATTTCCTGCACACCCTCTAACAACAGGGAGTTTCCCAAGCCTTCAGACCCCTTGTCCTGTGAGCACCCTGAATCTGTGACAGCTGCCCTCTGCCTACACCCTGTGGGCTGGGATCCAGGTGACCTGTGGCACAAGTGGGCAACACGCTGCAGGAGAGAGTGCTGTGTGTGGTGTCCTGCCTCCTGTCTCTGACACAGAGAAGAGCATCCATGGGCAGTGTGGGCTGTGGCTGGGGCTGTGGGATGGGAGCTGGGGTACCAGGATAGGTTACCTGCTTGTCTTGGCAGGTGAACCGCTCTCCCAGCTTGGGCACGGATTCTCAGGTAGACCGTGAGGTGAAGGATGCCCTTCTGTGTGACACCTTCAACCTGATCAATGTGCACGCCTGCGACAAAAAGAGGGTGCTGGAGGAAGACAAGCGGCAGGTGGAGGAGCGGCTCCTTCAGCCCAACCAGACTCTCCATGAGTCCAGGTATTGCTGTTCTCCCACAGTGCTGCAGGTCCCCAGTGAGCAAAGACAGGGCATGACAGAGCAGGATAACATCAGGGCTGGCTGCTGGAAGCTCCCAGAGCCCGTGGCATTGTGCAGCCTCTGCGCTCTCCCAAGCCGTGTGCATGCAAGGTGGAGCCAGAGCTCTTCTCTGGGTGCCAGGAGATCTGTGACACCCTGTGCTCTGGGCCCTGACAGAGCTCTCCCCAAGCTGCACCCGCTTGTCATCTCTTTTGCTGGGGATGGGCAGTGCCAGCATTCTCGGCTGGCAGGGATGCTCACATGAGGAACCACAGCCCTGCCTTAGGAACTGGGGGTAGCCTGGGCATGGGCCCTTCTGCAGGGTGGGGCTCCTTTCCAGGGCTGAGGGTTTCCCCTTCCTCTGTCTGCATGTCCATTCACAAGCCCATGTTCAGTGAGCCTGCTGCCTTGCAGGCAGGTCGTGGCTCTCCACAGCTGCTGTTTCCATCAGGAGTCCTGGGATAATCCTGGCACTTGCTGAGCGTGTCAGCCCTGCACTCTGCCTGTGCCAGAGCCTCCCTCCACAGCTGCCTGTCCTCCCTCCTGCTGCAGGCGCAGGAAGCAGATCAGGCAGGCTGCCTGGCTGGCACAGGCTGAAACTTATGAGAACGAGCACCTGGGAGGCTTCCGACGCATCTACCCAGCGCCTGGGACAGAGAAGTACGAGCCGTTCTTCCAGCAGAGCAGGTCCCTCTTCCAGGGAACAGCAGCGTCCAAGGCACGCGAGGAGCATGTCAGGTACGCGGCTCCTGCGGAACCCCAGCTCTCACAGGTAGCATGGAGACCACCTGCTCCTGATCCCTCCTGGGGAGCAACTCTGCTGCTTGGCGGATGTAAGAAAGCGTGGAGAGTGGGAAGGGAAAGGAAGGAGCCTGCACATGCTGTAGCACCACTGCAAAGTGGCTCCTTTTAGATGGACTCCAGAGAGGCAAGGGCAGGACTCCATTGGATTTTGGACCCTGGAGACACTATTTCCCAAATGTCCCCCTCCCTCTTGGCAGGCACAGCCTAATCCAAGGGCATTTCTCTTTTAAAAAGTCTCTTTACAAGCATCCCATCCCATCTCTTGGCACACTTCTGTCATGGGCTATTCAAACAGAACTTTGGCCTGCAGTAAATGTCCTCAGGTTGCAGTCTGCCCCACAGCCTTTTGCTATTGTGGCTCTGAGTCAGTGAGTGACTCTGCTGTTCTCTGGCAGGCATCAGCTGGAGGAGATGCGCCTGGAAAAAGAAAAGCTGGAAGCTGCCACCAGGAAGAAGAAAAGGATCCACAATAAAAGCACAGCTCCTACAACCCACCTCACCCACAAAGGCACCGAGGCATGGGATAGAAAGGTACCTCAGTGTCAGCATTGTCCGGGGGCTCTTCAAATCAGTGACATGGCTCTGGAAGCCATTGGTGCACCCATGGAGCAGAAAATCCAGATCTGACTCCATGGATGAAGTTTCGGAGTCACCAACTTGTGTTGGCAGTACTTGCAAGCACCAGGGTTGTACCTTTCCACTTAGGCTCTCACTGGGATCTCTGTCCCACCTTCGAGACTGTAACTGTCTCGAGGGTTGGGGCAGCTCATGGCTTTGTCTCACCTGTGCCTTATCCCAGCTTCAGCTTTGCTATAGCTCAGGTGTTTCTCTGCCAAGGTGAAGTGCATGCGGTACAACTCCATGCAGCCCCAGAACATAGTGGAACATGAAGAGAAGAGGAGAGGGAATGCCCTGTTGCAGCGTGAGAAGCTGATCCAAAAACTGGGCATCACCGAGCAGCTTTCCCGGCTGCTCCCCACAGCTGACACGCAGCGATCCTGTGCCCTCCCGAGCCAGGTAATGGGATTGCCTGGAGCCACCCCACACAGGAGTGGCTTGGGCACTGAGCATCTCTGGTGGGGCAGGTGTGCTGCAGGCAGATCAGCTGCTGTGCCTCCAGGATGACAGGAGTCTGGAATGGTGGTGGGGGCATACCTGGGGACAAGGTGTGGGGTGATGCTTTAGTGAGCACCTGGGTGTGACTAGGGAAGACTTTTCTTTCCCATCTCCTGCCAAGGCCTACAGAAGTAAGCCATGGCCATTTCCCTTCCCTCCTTCCAGCTGCGGTTTCCCTGGGATGTCACTGGGGACGACAACACCCGCGATTTTATGATGCTCTTCTCATTCCTGGGACTCCCAGCTCAGCCCTTGGGACACAGCATCATACGGAGCCGAAGAGCCCAGGCCCTGCGGCGGCTCATTCCAGGCCCAGACCGCACCATGCAGCCCCTCTGCGTTCGAGGCCAGAGCGTCCCGTACCACGTGTGGCACGAGGGCCCCCAGGAGCTGGGCAGGGGCTGGCTGCAGGGCCAGGCAGCGGGGACAGCGGTCACCCAGCCCTGTGCCCACACTAAGGGGCTGCAGCTGAGAGACCAGCAGCGCCCTGGCAACAGCACCCAGGCTGAAGGCTGTAAGTACACATCATCTTCCTGTGGATGCTCCTGGCTTTGCCAGGATGAGAGCAATGGGTGGCCTCAATGGAGCTCTCAGGGATGCTGGGACACTGCCAAAGGGTCGCCATGCTCTGCCTGGGGCACTGGGAACCCCTGGAAGTCTCTGTCTGAGGCTTGGAGCATCCCATTTGCAGGCACAGGGAAGAAGATCCTGGGTGACTTCCCAGAATCAAGGGAAGATTGCAGGCATGGGGGGAGGGCGTGTGAGAAGCCAGGAAAGCTAAAGGGGTGCATTGGCTCCTGGGGGGCAGAGCGACATGGCGACACAGCAGAGCCGCCAGTCTCTTCTCAGGCCTCCCTCCCACCACGCTGCTTCCTGGCCATGCTCTCACCCTCCATCCTTGCCCAGCCCTGCCTGGCTCCCTGGCCTTGGCTTCGTCCACTTTGCAGCTTTAGGACCAGGGGAGCAGGGGCAGAGGAGGGGCTGCTGTGGGAAAGGGCAGTGGGGGCTGCTGGGCTGCAGAGCTGCTGGCTCTGCACAGCCCCACATCTGTCTGTGCTGTTCCAGGTGCTGCTGGTAGTTTGTCATCCTCTGATGAAGGCAGCTGTCCCCCAGCCTCCCCAGCCAGCCCAGAGCAGGCCACAGGTGACGGCATCTTAATCCGTGAAGTGGTGCAGGAACTTCCCATCACCACTGCTGTGCACGGGCAGAGACGCCTCACACCGTGTGTATCTGTTTCGAAGACGGGTATCTGCTAGGGAGGGACGGGGCCTCTCTAGGAATGGGGGAATTCCAATCCCCTCCCCCCAAGTTATTATAATTTAGAAAATTAAAGGAGCTTTTTCAGACACAGGTATGGGGAAAGGAATAAGAGTTGTTTACTAGTAAATAGAACAAGACAAACAAACAACAGATACGACAGCAATAATAGTAACAGAACCAAGAACCTCAAGGGGCTTTGTTTCACAAGCCTGGGGCTGTCTGATCTCCTGCCCGCCCCTGAAGAGCACCAAGCTGGAACAGTGGAACACTCCGGGGCTGATGGCTGGAACGGCGGGTTGTCCCCAGCAGGCAGGGGGGAATGTCCCAGCAAAGTGAGCAGTGCTGAAGAAGCTGCGACAGCTGGACGGGGCTGGCCCAGTTCCAGCAGGGCAGGTGAAAGGGGCTCTGGATTCCTGGGCACCTCAGCAGATGATGGATAGTGGTAGAATTCTCAGGATCGGACTTTCTGTCGACAGTGGACTCCTCCCGCAGCAAGCAACAGCCTGACCGTCCTGCCCCGAAAATGCCAAGAGCCAGAAAAGCACACTCAGCTCCCGAAGCACTGTCCTTTTCCCTCCTTAAAGCACTGTCCTTTTCCCTCCTCAAAGCTTAAGTGATCTTCCCCCACGCTCGGCCACTTCTTTTGTGTGGGTCAAGCCCCCTCTAAGCATCAGTATTTAGTCTCTTAGCAACTTATGGAGGGGAAAAGTTCTATCGGGAAAAAAAAAAACCCCAAAACCAAACCTAACTCCCAACACCATGGAAGAGCCTTGCCATGCCAGTATGTCATGCCACGCCAGCACCTTGCCCCATGCCAGTGCCTCACACATTCACAGCATGAAAAGCTCAGGTAACATAGCCGAGAGCTCAGCCTTCCTCCCTTGTGTGCTTGCATGAGAACCACGACTTGCTGAATAGGCTGACTGCTTCCATCAACTCTGGGGTCAGCTGCTGAGACCCTGGCCAGAGTCTGGGCCCATCTTGGCTCCGGCTACCCGCCCTGGCTAGCTCCACCTCTGCCAGGATCAGAGAGCGGTGCTTGTGCCCCTGCCCGTGCCTTGCCCGCTGCACTGGTGTCTGTGACCCACAACCGCCCGCAGTGAAGCCCTCCAGACGCCACCTCACTCTGGACCTGTCGGAACCTCACTTTCCCCGCCGGGGCCGCTCCCCCCGGCTGGTCCCACCTGTTGCTGGGCCTGTTCCCGGCCATGGCGCTGCTGCTCCAGCGTGGCCTGCGGGCGGCCCCGCTCCTCGTCTGGGCCCCGCAGCAGGCGGCAGTGGCGTGGCCCGGGGACCCATGGCCGCCGGAGCCGGCGCTGGAGGAGACGGAGGGGTGCGGAGCGCTCGGCCTGCGGGCAGGGCCCGCGCCGGCTTGGGTGCTCACGCCTGTTCCCCGCAGGGTGCGACAGCGGCGGGCGGCGCTGCGGATGGAGCGGCTGTGGCGGGAGCTGGGTGGGGGGGCGTGGAGCCCCTGATGGCACCCTGACCTGGCAGTCGATGGAGCAGCTGCGGTGAGGGTGGGACCTGAGAGAGAGATGACAACTGCTTGGTGACACTTGCACGTGAGGCATTACAGGGACAGGCCCTGGAAAAATCTCAAACAAGATTTCAGAGCTAAAAGGACAGTGGGAATGCAAGTGTCCCTCCAGGGGGTGCCAGGAGGGAGGCGACTGGAGCGTGCCTACAAGCTCTGAATTCTAGAGCCAAGAGGATCATCTGCACCTCCTCTTCAGCTGAGGACTTTGCCTTAAGCACCATGGTCCACCAGGATGCGTTTCTCCTGCTTGCCTCTCTCCCTGCAGCCCAGGGCTGCAGCTCACATACCTGCCCGGGGTGGCCCATGGACGACGACAACAATCCCTTTCTGCTGCCGTGCCTCACGCCTCTCGGAAGACGGGTCAATGCCCAGGTGACGCATGACAGCTCGAGAGATAGGATTCCCAGTCGCTTTCACCATGGGCTCAGGATACAATGGGACGCCCTGTGATGTGCTGCAGTGCAAAACCAGGGGGGAAAGTCAGCCTCCTGCCTACCTTTGATCCTCATCATCCTCCCCATCTCCTCAGATCTCCGGAAAGGAGACTTGGTGAAAGCAATATGAACTTGTTCTTTTGTGGCTAGGAAGGTGCAAATGTAAAAGTGGCAGTGATATTAGACCTGGTCCTGCTGGCTGAAGAACCCATCCAATCCTAGTCTTTGTGGCTAAGGGACACAAGGGAATATCCTGATTATTTCCCCAGTCTACGGCAGGCAGATAGGAGCTTGCTTTGGCTCAGGGTTGGTAGAAGATGCCATAGCCCTTCACCCGAGTTCCTCCACCAAGCTGGGGAACAGGCAGCTGCTAAAAGCATGGGCTTTCCCTGGAGAACAAGGTGACTCAGTTCAGAGTGTAGGGGCTGGACTCCCTGCTGTGATCACAGTCAAGACAGACACCACCAAACCCTCACTCTTTTTCTGACCTGGTGCTGCCTTGCCCATAGCCTCGGCCTCAGCCTCAGCCTCAGCTGTGGCCTCAGCCTCTGCCATGGCCTTGAGCTCTGCCCGTTGAGCCTTCGGCCTCTTCTGTGCTTCATAGTCCTCCAGCAGCTCTGGGGGCAGCGTCCCACCCACAGCACGTGGAGGCATGACAAAGTTCTTCTGGTACTCAGACCCCACTGCCATCCGCAGGATCTGTGTGCACGTGGAAGAGAAACCATAGGCAAGATTGCTTTTCTCATCTTTCATCACACACACTCAACAAACCCATTTTCTGTCTCCTCCCTTCCTCCCAACAACACCAACTATTCAAGTCCTCCCATAGCACGTCAGCAGAGTTGGCTTTGCCCTGGGGAGTGCCTCCATCTCCCTGGCACAAGCCTGGGAATGCTGGAGTGCTGTGAAGCTTGGGCAGCACGTACAGGGGGACCAGACGTGCCTTCTCACCTTCTCCTCCTCAGGGTACTGCTCATCAAAATCCAGGAAGTAAAACTCAATGGGGAAGCTGCATGGGTTCTTCACCACCACTGTGGCCTCCACCCCATCGCTGTCCACCAGCACCCATCCCATCTCTAGGGCTGGGGGGCTGAACTCCAGCCGTGGCTCCAGACCTTGTCCTGAGAGGTGCAGCTTTAAGGGATTGCAGCTCCCACTAATTTTAAGCGTCAGCTCATTCTCGTAAGACCTCTGAAAAGAGAAAAGTGCAGAAAACTCGTCCATGAAGTCCCAGGTGACAGGACACAAAATACAACGCTTGTCCCAAGTGTTATCAGTCCCTTCAAGGTGAGTGGAAACCAGGTATCTACTTATGCTAGGGACTACAGCATCTGTGTCCTGGGTCAGAATAACTGGGATGAATCCTGGTGTGCCCTGTAACTGGGTATTTGGGTATCAGATGGATGTACGGTCAGACGTTTTCACCTAGTGGTGCAGGAGTGCTCATGAGAAGGGCCCTCAGGGTTACCGTGTCCGCACACAGTCCTGGCACTGCTGCATCAGGCAAACACCAGCTCCAGGAGAGAGGCAAATGAGCTCTCCCTGCCTAGAAATAAGGGTCATCTTCTCTGCAGAGTGTTTGGCTCTGGTCAAAGCCAGACACCAGATGGTTATGTCTCTCAAGCAATTAAAAGATCCCCGGCACTGTTTGCGGGCACAGAAGCATTTGTGTCCGTACTGGTACACACTGACCATTTCCAAGACCCAGCGGCCACAGGCAAACTACTTTTGGGAATGCTCCATCCTTTTAGTCCCCAGCTGCATGGGAATGTGCAGGCAGGCCAGAGCCCCAGGGACTGCTGGCAGCACAGCACACTACAGGTGACTGTCCTGCCGTGCCCAGGAAGGCGTCTGGCGGCTGTTTTGTCTGTTCTGCAGCAGGATGAGCCTAGACTGGCCATTCCAGGATGATCCTCTGCCAGCGTGCAGCTGCTCTGCACCAAGTGTGGCAGCTGCAAATACAGCCAGGCAAAGGGGGAGGCTGAGGGGATTTGGGCACATCCCTCCCATGGGCCGAGAGGCAGCCACAGAGCCCTGATGCTCTCTGTGCAAGCTCCCTGTGGGCACTTCAAAGCGCATCTCATGGGAGTGCTCTGTGGGGTGAACTGAGCCATGCTGAGGACAGGGGCTTGCAGAAAGCTCCCTGTCAAGGCAGAGCTCAGACCACACTCTCTGCAGCAGGCCCTCATTTCCAGATAGCCCTGACAGGCCTCCTGGGCTGACACCTGCCAATCTCACCTCCTCCTTGGGTGTAAACTGGATCTGCAAGTCCTGCCAGCTTCCTGCATCAAGGGTTCCTTCGGAGGGCGTCACTTTGAAGGGACAGGGCTCATGCTCCACTGCCAGCTGCTTCTGACGTCCATCCGGTGTCATGTATTTGTGTTGATTCTTCTGGGCACAGAAACCAATCGTGTGAGGTCTCTTTGGTCTGGGAGGACAGAGCCTCAGTTCCTGTAGTGCTCTGAGACACTGCTACGGTGCTGAGAGCACCCACAGCCAAACCAAGCCTGCCCCCCATAGCCTAGAGCTGGGGGGAAAACCTGCAGACAGGGCAGGTGGATAGGGAACTACTGTCCTCAGAGGAAGGGGAATGGGTGAAGATGGCAGAAGAGCAAAGCATCAGCTAACACAACAGGTCCGGGCAAACCAGCCTTCATCTAGACCCTCAGAAGCTTCCTCAAACACGCTGTAGACCCAAGTGCTCAGGCAGCCACAGGAACAAAAAGGGCAAGAGACACAAAGAAAGCCCAGCCAAGAAGTTAACGTGTTCAATGTTGCCCGTGCTTCACCTTCATAACAGGCTTGATGGCAGTAATGGACCATTTGCAGGGCACTTGGAACCAGTTGTAGAGCCGGACTGTCTCAAGCTGGCACTGCCCAATGAGGATATCAGAGAACTCCAGAGTGCTCTTCGAGACATTGAGCGACAGCTCCAACACAGTGGCATGGAGGCGGATGTTATACGTGAGGCCTTCTGCTACCTGGAGAAGGACAGAGAGTTCAGCGGAGGCTGCAGGTGACATCTGCTGCTGTGCCCAGCCTGCTGCCTGCCCCAAAAAGCTGTGGTACCTTGATGGGCAGCAGCACATCCACGTCACCCTGTGGCCAGCGGGCACTTTCAAAGCTCACGTCAAAGTTCATGGTGTACCTCGGGGGCAGGCCCTTCACCTGGTCCACGTGCACACTGAAACCTTGAACAGGTGAAAACAAAGCAGCTGAGACACACAAGAAACACGAAATGTGTCATAAGCACATTAAGGCCTTACAGGTGTCCTGACTGAGAGGTCTGGGAAAGTCCCCCTGCCTTGCTGTGACCTGGACAAAATCTTAAAGAGTGAACACCCCTCAGACACAGTGAGCCACTGTGTGATGGAAGCGCAGCCTCGCCTCAAGGCCTCTTCTGGAAGCCTCTTCTGATCCACCCGAGGATCTCACAGGCTGTTTCCTCAATAAAGGCTGAATACAAGGGCTGTGTCAGTGTGAACTCCAAAGCAAGCACTTCCAAAGCACAGCAGACCCCACTGGTTCACAAAACAAGCCCATGGAGTGCCCAAAGAAACTTGGTGCTCGTGGGAGCCAAGGGCAGAAGATGCTGAGAGGTGACCGGGGTGATGAGCCCATCTGGCCCCTGCACTGAAGCGTTAGGGCAGTCACAGGCAGGCCAGGTCCCTGGGCATGGCTGGCCAGGAGAATTCTGCCTCTAAAGCTCCCAGCTGGGGCACTGAGAAGAAGACACAGCTCAAAAACCTCCCCAAGTTCAGTGGCTTAAGCTAATCTGTCAGAGACACCTCCTTCAAGCCCATAGGATATGTCTCCAGCACTGCCTACCCGTGTCCTGCAGGACAGACACACCCATCTGGAATGATCTGCATAGTGTTTGTTTCTTGTTGCCTCAGGTTTCAGATACAGAAAACATCCTGGGGATAGTTCAGGCTGAAAATATCGAAGTCTCTGCAGAGGTCTATGATGTTTTTCTGAGCATTGACATGCCTGAAGGTCAGTGGATGCCGCCCAAACAAAGCAGTCCAGATGCACTGCATTACCTTGGGAGGTGGCCAACTGGGCACATGATGCGATGGGATGGGATGGGATGGGATGGGATGGGATGGGATGGGATGGGATGCATGCATAAAGCACATACCCTGCAAGCTGCATGGAATAAAGCATCATCAGGGCACTGACAATGAGCCTTAAGTCTCTCCCCTCTGAACTTTGAAGTGTGCAGCTTCCTGTGCAGATTGGGTTTGGGGGCTTTGAAACAACAGTGATGTGAACAGGCAGTTGGCAACTCCCACAGGCTCAGCACAGCACAGAAAGTAATTGGATTTGTGCTTGAAAGTGAGGAAGTGGAAGCCAAGCTCCTGAGCTACTTATCCTGCAGATATGTTGAGTCAGGAGAGAAAGGGCAGACAAGTAGCTGGAAAACACTTTCAAGAACGGAAACTTGCTGGAAAGGGTTTTATGTCAAGACCTCCATGTAGCCTGTGATCTGGTGTGTTCTGCAGCTCATAAATACCATTTCTGACCTCGCTCTGCGGGTTTTCTGCAGGTCCAGATGGAAGCTTGGAATTTGGAACCCCTAATGTCCTGGATAAGGTGAAGCGAGCCCTGCATCTAAAGAAAAAAGGGGTAAACAACACTAACTACAGGTGAGTCCAGCTGCCTGTTGGTGAGCATTTCCTCGGGTTCCCAGGCCTGCATTCTCCCTCTGTCAATGGTTAGAACCTGCTTCCATGCTGGCTACCTCATGGTAAATAGAAAACCTGCACCTGCACGGGCTCTACCTGGACTGCCCGCTGCCGCTGGAGGATGCGCCGGCCGAGCCGCTGGGGCCACGCCCGGGGCTGCTCCGTGCCGGACCGGCCCCTGCCTCTTCCTCTTCTTCGGCCCCGGCCCCACGGCGCTGGAGCCGGCGTCGCGGGCCGTGTGCCGGGCGGCGGAGCATCTGGGCGATGCCGGGCTGGCCTGCAACGTGTTGGCCGCGTGGGGCGACTCTCCGGCGGGGCCCGGGGCCGGAGGCGGCCGTGGGCTGCGGGTGCTTCCCGCTGCCTCACTCGCGCTCGGTCCCGGCCCCAGCCCAGCCGTGCCCCGGCCCCGCTGCTCCCCGTGGGACAGTGCCCAGCCGATGCCCGGCGCTCCCCAGCCCCCGGAGCTGGTCCAGGCTCCTGCTGACCCAAAATAAATAGTGTTCCCCTGGGATTGCCCCAGCGATCCCCTGCGTGACACAGCCAGGCACGGCTCCGTGCCCGGGACCAGCCTGCCTGTCTCCTTAGGGCTGTACCGAACCGGGACCGGCTCGGTCAGGCTGCCCGGTGTGCTCTTGTGTGAAGGGGGATAGGGGCCGAGTCCCCACTCTGTCCTCTGCCCAGTGCCTCGCTGAGCTACTGTCATCTCCTCTCTATTACAGTGTCCCCTCCATCCACCTGAGCGGCTGCAAGTACGAGAGTGGTAAGTCACAGGGGTGGGGGCTCCCTGCAGGCTTCCAGCCCACACCCGCAGGCTCTCCAGGTGCCTGCCCTGGCACCCAGTTCCCACTGGTTTATTTACTGCTGACAGTGGCTGGCCCAGGGCCCCTGTGTGAGTGGGGAGTTTGTCACACTTTGGATTGAGGTTTCTCCCGATTTAAAATGTGCAACAGCAGCGCAAGCCCTCAACATCCCCCACACTTGGGTTTACCAGGTGTCTGCTAAAATGGGCAAGAAGTGTTCCATCAGGTAGCGTGCAAGGGGAGTACCTGAGTTTGGAGACAGAACCTGAGGGCTGTCAACTGCTTAAGCTGAAGCTGGTAG
This sequence comes from Hirundo rustica, assembly GCF_015227805.2. Classification (NCBI taxonomy): domain Eukaryota; kingdom Metazoa; phylum Chordata; class Aves; order Passeriformes; family Hirundinidae; genus Hirundo; species Hirundo rustica. The sequence goes on along the minus strand of NW_026690297.1, from coordinate 3,371 downwards.
TGAGCTGGCAGAATCTGTACCTGGAACCTCTCCCTGTGCTGTTTATCCCTGGTGACTCCAGGGAGCTGGTCCACTCTCCCCTCCCACTCCTCCTTCCTTCCACAAGTTGTATCTTGATAGAACAAACTCTTGCCCCTTGAGGGGGGTTATTAATCTACTTTGCTAAGGGATCTTGGTGTGCGTGGATCCCCATCACCTCCTCAGCCCTGCCAAATTCCTACTTGGCACTAACATAAACCATCCCAGCAGAGACCTTATCCCGCTGAGCTGTGTTCTGCTGCTGAAAGACCTTTGACTTGAGAGATTAAATTCATACCTTCACAAGACTTGTATCTGCCTGTGAGGTGTAAGATCCATGGGAAATTCAGCCCTGCTGTTGGGGGGCCTTGGCACCTCAAGACAGGTGGAATTCGAGGGTTAAGAGCTCCCAGAACACTTGCAGCCAGAGGCTTGGGGGGTTGGCCAGCTAAAACTGGTATTCCTGATACCTTCCAAGGGATCGTGCCTTATACCTCTGAGAGGGGAACTACAGCCCGGAGAGGTGCATACTCCATCCCTTCTTATTTGGGAGCAGTGTCAGCCCCTGTATGTGGCTCCTCAGCCAGAGATTTGTTTCACGTTCCATCCCTGGTTATTTTGGGGGTTTATCAGCCCCTGTACATGGGTCCCCTGCCTGGCCCCTGTCACTGCTTGCCTTGGCACAGTGCGGCGGGCGGCACGGCGCTGCGGGCTGAAGGAAGTGGAAGACCACGACGAGTGGACGGTGCTCTGGACAAACAGCACGGTCACTTTGGACTCCTTCAGGAAGATGAAGCCCTTCCAGGTGAACAAAAGAGCTGCCCAGCAGGAACTGCTCAGGAAGGAGGGTGACACAAGGCTGTCTGTGGAACAGCATGTGGCAGAGTGAAGTGCAGTGCCATGCGCCCTCTGTGCCTCGGCTCCAGGGCGCAGGGTCAGCTGCCTTTGCTTGTGCCATATCCCAGCAGCATTCAGCAGCTATGGTGGGACCAGGAGCACTCCAACCCCGTGATGAGCTGTGAAATAAACAGTTGTTGATGATTAACGGCTCTTATGCTGCTCCAGGGCTAAGATGCAATAGGCAGATAAATCACTAGTGAAGCTCAGATAAAGCAGCTGTGGCAAGCCTCACCCCCCAGCAGTAGTTCAAGGCAGCCACAGGCCTGGCTTCCCTCTCGCTGCTGCTTCTGCATGCACAGGCTCTCCTCGGGGCCGGGAGAATCCATCCCCGCAGGGCCTCTGCTGATCTGGGTTTTTCCGCCCCACTTTCAGAAAATCAACCACTTCCCAGGCATGATGGAGCTGGGCCGCAAGGACCTGCTGGCTCGTAACCTGAACCGCATGCTCCGGCTCTTCCCCGAGGAGTACAACTTCTTCCCCCGCACGTGGTGCCTGCCAGCCGAGTGAGTGGCGCGGGACAGCACCGCGGGGACGGCGTGACACGGGGAGGGGGAGGCTGCTCACCTGCTCTTTCTGGGCACCAGAGCCCAACCCATAACTGCTTTGGCACACACCGCGCTGACCTCTTCCGCAGAGCTCCCAGTATAGATGCAGATGTGTGCAAGGAGAAGGTGGGATGTGCAGAGCTGGGTCAGGTCACGCAGGCACCAATCTGTGACTCCTGTAGATTAGGAATGGGGTTTTGATCCATCCCCTGCAGAAGTTCAATGTGTGCTGGCCTGCAGCACCATGGTTTCAGTACCCAGCTGTTAGGAGAGTGTTCAGAGGGGTGTTTTTTGCAGCTGGTGATAGTCATCTCTTCCTTGCACAGCTATGGAGATTTCCGTGCCTATAGATCCATGAGGAAGACAAGAACATTCATCTGCAAGCCTGGCAACAGCTGCCAGGGCAGAGGGATCTTCATAACCCACCACCTGGAGGAGATCAAGCACAGGGAACACATGATCTGTCAGCAGTACATCTCTGAGGTACTGGGACAGTCCTGGAACACTGGGGTAGGACCCCAGCATCCCCCATGCTCCCCGGATCTCCTCAGGTCTGCTGGAGGTGTTGGTGTGGCTGTGGCACATCGGGGACACAGACAAAGCTTGCCCCTCTGCTGAGCAGCCCAGGCAGACGGAGCAGTTCTTCAGCTCACCCTTGCTCCTGCCTCTTTCCTCACAGCCCTTTCTCATCGATGGCTTCAAGTTTGACCTGCGCATCTACGTGCTGGTCACGTCCTGTGACCCACTGAGGATTTTTGTCCACAAGGAGGGCCTGGTCCGGTTTGCCACAATGAAGTACATTGCTCGCAGCACGAGAAACCTGGTAAAAAGGACGTTTCAAAAAACCTCATAGAGTGTCTGTAGGTGTCAGTCCTGAACTTGTCCTGGGGGCATTCCAGGCCTTGAAAAGGCAGGTATTGGGGGTTGCAGGAGGATGCTCTCCTGTTCTTCTTCTATAATCCTTCCTCCTCCTCCTCCTCACAGGAGGTATTTTGTCGCTGTGCCTTATCGCTTGACGCAGATCACAGGCTAGCTCAGTACCACTGCGACTGGCGTTCTATGGGTCGGGGTGGCAGGGCATGCAAGCCACCTCCTCCCCGTGCGTACTTGGTTCCCCACCAAGCGACAGAGCTGAAGATGTAATGCAACCACGGCGGCAGGAAAGAAGCCGACTCTCTGGCACAGTGCTAAAGGTGTTTTATTGAGGGAGTCAACGGACGGAGCTCTACCTCGGGTGGCAGCTGCGCTCAGAGAGCCCCGAGTAGAGCCGTGCGACAGCTTTTAACAGGGGGAGGGTTCAGGGGAGGCAACAACAGGTTAACCAATGGGAGAACAAAGGGGCGTAACAAGGGGTGTTAACCATAAGACGGGGATCCAATCCCAAGAAAGTGGGAGGGGACTCTTTGGGCACCCACCAATCACTCGACGCCCTCCCTGGATCTTTCCAGAACCCAGGGAAGGGCCCCGAAGTGACAGACAGGGCGCCCAAGGGGAGAGAGAGGGGACTGACAACCAGGGTAGAGGGGGTAGGGATGATTGGCGTATAACGAATAGTTATATAATAGGTCTAGGGAGAAAACCACTGGAGGAAAACAGGGGGTACAAGGAACAAACCAATTTACATAGAACTTTAGAACATATATAGAAATTATTACTCAACAAATTAAAAACACGCCGCTACATCTCCCCCTTTTTTGTTTTATGACGAGGTGATTTGAAAGGGAGGAGGAAGATACTCTGATTCTGGATAGCTGGAGGCGAACCATTCATGTTGGGTAGGATACCCCAGTCCATGATCTTCCAAATTGGGGTTCCTACCCTCATCGTCCTCCAATTCATCCATTTCCATCCCTTCCTCCTGTTGTTCTACCGTGACTCGGTTGACTGAGGGGGAGCGTGAGGCGGAAA